>NC_079170.1:75306790-75581790 GCF_947568905.1 Ostrea edulis
TATTTGAATAATTGTCGATTTACCGATTTCTTCGAGTGATTTCTCAGAGATGGCTGAAATTTTCAGGAATAATATCTTATGAAATGACCTTGCTATAATTCTTTTTGTTTTTACAAAATTCACTTCCGGTCGGAAAATATGGCCGATTTTCTGTTTCTCAAAAGGAATTTTGTCCAGCATTTTTCTTGGAAAAAGTAAAATATAGGTTCATCAAACATTCAGGGATGATCAATCTCCGTTTGTAGGCGTGCAGTAGTTGGTTGAACATGTCGACCGTCACTTCCTGTCGTCACCGGAAGTGATGGAAAGAATTGCAAATTTCAAACTTTTTCCTTTAAATTGAAACCTATACTAGTTTATTAAGTCTCTTTCAAAGTGTCAAAAGAATATTGACTCTGTCGGTAGTCAAAACGACTACTTCCGCTTTCTTGATAAAATACCTTTTTAATTTTCGTCTCTTTGTCCCTATAAATCTCGCTTATATTTGAAGTCTTTCATATGATTTTCACATGTCTTAATAAAAGTATCAACTTCCAAAGTTTTGATCGTTTTGTTTCTCAAAATTGACTTCCGGTCGGTAGTAACCTACTACTTTTTCTTTCTTAGGTTTACTTTTTTTTTTGAGAACTCTTTCAGATAGAGACGTGAAATTTTCAGGGAATATAGACAGTAAAGAGTCGCTGTCATTTATACGAAAACGCATCTGAATAGTACTTCCGGTCGTCACCGGAAGTTACGAGAAAGGAGTAAAAAATTCGATAACACATTTCTCATTCATTGTTAAGGCACATTTTCTGATATATTTAAATGGTTTTTGTAGGAACAGAAAGCTCTTTACCGGAAGTGGTCTAACGGAAGACCTACTCATTACTAGTAATGAGTGTCTAGTTATTATTTTTTTTTTTTCCCTTTCGTCTCCGAGACCGTTTGATGGATTTTCCTGAAACTTTCACAGGTTATAGGGAACGATGGTACCTCGAGGCATTTTTTTCATTTTTTCAAAATTCACTTCCGTTCGTCAGATACGTCCGATTTTCCGGTTTTTGAAAGAAACTTTGTCCGGGGGTAAACTTGAAAACCACTAAAGATAATCGAATGAAACTTTCAGGGATGATAGATCTATTTTCTCTATGGTGCATGCACGTAATATTTTTTGTCGCCGTCACTTCCGGTCGTCACCGGAAGTGATCAAATAAATCATCAATTTCAAACTTTTTTCTTTCAAATTGAAAGCTACTTTGGTTTACTATATCTCGTTCTAATTCTCAAAAAATGTTGACCCCACCGGAAGTGGAATCTCCAACTTCCGGTTATATCAAAGAAAGACTATTCATTCTCTCATTTTTCAGTGCCATAAATCTCGGTCATGAAACTAGTTAATGAGTTGAGTTTTACATATATTATAGTCACTATAAATGTCTAGAGTAACGTCAAATATTTTTGTAAAATTCACTTCCAGTCGGCAAATACGGCTTATTAGCTGTTTTCGTTGTCTAGCGTTTTTCTCAGAAACAGTAAAAGATAGAGTCACCAAAATTTCAGAGTTAATAGATCTCACTTTGTAGGGGAGCAGTAGGGGGGTAAGAATGTCGGCCGTCACTTCCGGTCGTCACCGGAAGTGATTAATAAATCATAAATTTCAAACTTTTTTCTTTCAAATTGAAACCTATATCGGTTTATTAGGTCTCGTTCTAATTCTCAAAAACTATTGACCCCACCGGAAGTTGAATCTCCAACTTCCGGTTATATGAAAGAAAAACTATTCATTATCTCATTTTTCAGTACCATAAATCTCGGTCATAAAACAAGTTAATGATTTGAATTTTACATATGTTATAGACATTATAAATGTCTAGTGTAAATTGAAATATTTTTGTAGAATTTACTTCCGGTCATGAGATATGGGGTGGACATATTCAAACCTTGTTTTTTCAGTTTCTCAATAATGAATATAGATAGACGCTTGAAACTTGTAGAGTTGATCAACTAACATTAGTCCATTGTACACATACATTCAATTTTTTCGTCCGTCACTTCCGGTCTATACCGGAAGTATTTGAAAAATGTCGATTTTCCGATTTCTTTGAGTGATTTCTCAGAGATGGTGGATAGATTTTCTTGAAATTTTCAGGAATAATGTCTTCTGAAATGACCTTGCTATAATTATTTTTGTTTTTATAACATTCACTTCCGGTCGGAAAATATGGCCGATTTTCTATTTCTCAAAAGGAATTTTGCCCAGTATTTTTCTTGGAAAAGGTAAAATATAGGTTCATCAAATATTCAGGGATGATCATTTTCCGTTTGTAAGCGTGCAGCAGGGGGTTGAACATGTCGACCGTCACTTCCTGTCGTCACCGGAAGTGATGGAAAGAATCGCAAATTTCAAACTTTTTCCTTTAAATTGAAACTTATACTAGTTTATCAACTCTCTTTCAAAGTGTCAAAAGAATATTGACTCTGTCGGTAGTTAAAACGACTACTTCCGGTTTGTGGTTTAAAATATCTTTTTACTTTTCGTCTCTTTGTTCCCATAAATCTCGCTTATATTTGAAATCTTTCATATGATTTTCACATGTCTTAATAAAAGTATCAACTTCTAAAGTTTTGATAATTTTGTTTTTCAAAATTGACTTCCGGTCGGTGGTAACCTACTACTTTTTCTTTCTCTAATCTACTTCTTTTTGTTGAGAACTCTTTCAGATAGAGACGTGAAATTTTTAGGGAATATCGACAGTAAAGAGTCGCTGTCATTTATAGGAAAACGCATCTGAATAGTACTTCCGGTCGTCACCGGAAGTTACGAGAAAGGAATAAAAAATTCGACAATACATTTCTCATTCATTGTTAAGGCATATTTTCTGATACATTTAAATGATTTTCGTAGGAATAGAAAGCTCTTTACCGGAAGTGGTCTAACGGAAGACCTACTCATTACTAGTAATGAGTTTCTAGTTAGGGTCTTCCGTCTTCAGCGGAAGACCCTTCTATTATTCTATTGTTGATTTTTCACTTTTCTTCTTATTATTATTATTATTAGGGTCTTCCGTCTTCAGCGGAAGACCCTTCTATTATTCTATTGTTGATTTTTCACTTTTCTTATTATTAGGGTCTTCCGTCTTCAGCGGAAGACCCTTCTATTATTCTATTGTTGATTTTTCACTTTTCTTATTATTAGGGTCTTCCGTCTTCAGCGGAAGACCCTTCTATTATTCTATTGTTGATTTTTCACTTTTCTTATTATTATTATTATTATTCTTTTTTTTTCTCCTTACCGATTTTTGTGCAGAAGATTTCTCGGAGATGTCTGGATCAATTTGCTTCAAATTTTCAGGATTGATGCGTTGCCATTTGAAGTTTGTACCGCCGTTTCAATTTTTGAAAAATCACTTCCGGTTGGAAGTTATCCCCCTTTTATCGATTTTCAGATGACCATTTTGTCCAGACAAAAACTCAAAAACGATAAAAGCTAGAGTGCTGAAATTTTCAGTGATGTTAGAAGACATATTGTAGTTGTGCACCTGGGTTTTCAAAATTTCCGGAAGTGCCTAGTATGGAAGCTCGGTAGGGGTCGAAAATGGAGTTTAAAAAAGTGTCTCATTTTTCTCCACGTTTTAAATCATAACTTTTTACTCGTAACTATTTTGCTTAGACATATATAACAAAAGTTGTACAGTTTATTGAGATCTTTCGTGTCATATCAAGAAATGGGCCCATAGGCCTCATGGCTTGCCTGAACCATTGAGTTTCTGTTACAATGATTAACTTTTTTCTCACGAAACTTTTGATAAGACATGTAGAATAAAAGTTGTTCAGGTTTGCAAGATCTATCTAATGATATCAAAAAATAGGCCTCAGGGCGTCATGGCTCGCCTGAACAGTCGAATTTGTATCACAATTAATAACATTAATAACTTTTTTCTCGAGAAACTTTTGACAAGACATGTAGAACAAAAGTTGTTCAGTTTCGCAAGGGTTAACTAACGATGTTAATAAATAGGCCTGCGGGTCTCATGGCTCACCTGAACAGTTGGATTATTGTTGCAATCTATAACATTTTTGTCAAGAAACTTATAATAAGACATCTTGAACAAAAGTTGTTCAGTTTTGCAAGATCTTTCGAACAACATCATGAAAAAGGCGAACAGGCCTCATGGCTCGCCTGAAGAGTTTGATTAGTGTCACAATCAATAGCTTTTTTCTGGAGAAACTTTTGATAAAACATGTAGACCAAAAGTTGTTCAAGTTTGCAAGATCTTTCAAACGATATCAAGAAAAAGGCCCACGGGCCTTATGACTCGCCTTAACAGTCTGATAAATGTCGCAATCAATAACTTTTTTCTTAAGAAAATTTCCATAGGACATGTAGAAAAAAATTTGTTCAGTTTTGCGAGATATATCTAGAATGATATAAAAAAAAAAATAGGCCTCCGGGCGGCATGACTCGCCTGATCAGTCGAATCTGTATCGCAGTAAATAAGATTATTAACTTTTTTCTCGAAAAAAAAGCTGACCCCTTTAATTAGTTGCCGAGAGGTAGAGAGAGTCTTTAATTTATAACATTTAAATGATCAATATTTGTAAAACATTACCAAAGCTAAATTGTACGTCTAGACAATATATTTGTATCATTATTTATGAACGAAAATGTCAGTCAAATTCTTATCTAATCACATCTAAATTTGGACGGAAGACCCACTCGTTGCTCGCAACGAGATCGAATCTAGTTATTATTATTATTCTTTTTTTTTCTCCTTACCGATTTTTGTGCAGAAGATTTCTCGGAGATGGCTGGATCGATTTGCTTCAAATTTTCAGGATTGATGCGTTGCCATTTGAAGTTTGTACCGCCGTTTCAATTTTTGAACAATCACCTCCGGTTGGAAGTTATCCCCCTTTTATCGATTTTCAGATGACCATTTTGTCCAGACAAAAACTCAAAAACGATAAAAGCTAGAGTGCTGAAATTTTCAGTGATGTTAGACGACATGTTGTAGTTGTGCACCTGGGTTTTCAAAATTTCCGGAAGCGCCTAGTATGGAAGCTCGGTAGGGGTCGAAAATGGAGTTTAAAAAAGTGTCCAATTTTTTTCCACGTTTTAAATCAGAACTTTTTACTCGTAAATATTTTGTTTAGATATATATAACAAAAGTTGTACAGTTTATTGAGATCTTTCGTGTCATATCAAGAAATAGGCCCATGGGCCTCATGGCTCGCCTGAACCATTGAATTTCTGTAACAATGATTAACTTTTTTCTCACGAAACTTTTGGTAAGACATGTAGAATAAAAGTTGTTCAGTTTTGCAAGATCTATTTAAAGATATCTTAAAAAAGGCTTCCGGTCGTCATGGCTCGCCTGAACAGTCGAATTTGTATCGCAATTAATAACATTGATAACGTTTTTCTCGAGAAACTTTTGATAAGACATGTAGAACAAAAGTTGTTCAGATTCGCAAGCGTTAACTAACGATGTGAAGAATAAGGCCTGTGGGTCTCATGGCTCACCTGAACAGTTGGGTTATTGTTGCAATCTATAACATTTTAGTCAGGACACTTTAAATGAGACATCTAGAGCAAAAGTTGTTCAGTTTTGCAAGATGTTTCAAACAACATCATGAAAAAGGCGAACGGGCCTCATGGCTCGCCTGAACAGTTTGATTAGTGTCACAATCAATAACTTTTTTCTCGAAAAACTTTTGATAAGACATATAGAACAAAAGTTGTTCAGTTTTGCAAGATTTTTCAAACGATATCAAGAAAAAGGCCCACGGGCCTTATGACTCGCCTTAACAGTCTGATAAATGTCGCAATCAATAACTTTTTTCTCAAGAAAATTTTAATAGGACATGTAGAACAAAATTTGTTCAGTTTTGCGAGATATATCTAGAATGATATAAAAAAAAAAAATAGGCCTCCGAGCGACATGACTCACCTGATCAGTCTCGAATTTGTATCGCAGTAAATAACATTATTAACTTTTTTGTCGAAAAAAAGGCTGACCCCTTTAATTAGTGGCCGAGAGCGGCAGAGATTCTTTAATTTATAGCACTTAAATGATCAATATTTGTAAAACATTACCGAAGCTAAATTGTACGTCTAGACAATATATTTGTATCATTATTTATGAATGAAAATCTCAGTCAAATTCTTATCTCATCACATCTAAAATTGGACGGAAGACCCACTCGTTGCTCGCAACGAGATCGCATTTAGTTATTAGGGTCTTCCGTCTTCAGCGGAAGACCCTTCTATTATTCTATTGTTGATTTTTCACTTTTCTTATTATTATTATTATTATTCTTTTTTTTTCTCCTTACCGATTTTTGTGCAGAAGATTTCTCGGAGATTTCTGGATCAATTTGCTTCAAATTTTCAGGATTGATGCGTTGCCATTTGAAGTTTGTACCGCCGTTTCAATTTTTGAAAAATCACTTCCGGTTGGAAGTTATCCCCCTTTTATCGATTTTCAGATGACCATTTTGTCCAGACAAAAACTCAAAAACGATAAAAGCTAGAGTGCTGAAATTTTCAGTGATGTTAGACGACATGTTGTAGTTGTGCACCTGGGTTTTCAAAATTTCCGGAAGCGCCTAGTATGGAAGCTCGGTAGGGGTCGAAAATGGAGTTTAAAAAAGTGTCTCATTTTTCTCCACGTTTTAAATCATAACTATTTACTCGTAAATATTTTGCTTAGACATATACAACAAAAGTTGTACAGTTTATTGAGATCTTTCGTGTCATATCAAGAAATGGGCCCATAGGCCTCATGGCTCGCCTGAACCATTGAATTTCTGTTACAATGATTAACTTTTTTCTCACGAAACTTTTGATAAGATATGTAGAATAAAAGTTGTTCAGGTTTGCAATATCTATCTAATGATATCAAAAAATAGGCCTCAGGGCGTCATGGCTCGCCTGAACAGTCGAATTTGTATCACAATTAATAACATTAATAACTTTTTTCTCGAGAAACTTTTGACAAGACATGTAGAACAAAAGTTGTTCAGTTTCGCAAGGGTTAACTAACGATGTTAATAAATAGGCCTGCGGGTCTCATGGCTCATCTGAACAGTTGGGTTATTGTTGCAATCTATAACATTTTTGTCAAGAAACTTTTAATAAGACATCTTGAACAAAAGTTGTTCAGTTTTGCAAGATCTTTCGAACAACATCATGAAAAAGGCCAACGGGCCTCATGGCTCGCCTGAACAATTTGATCAGTGTCACAATTACTAACTTTTTTCTCGAGAATCTTTTGATAAGACATGTAGAACAAAAGTTGTTCAGTTTTGCAAGATCTTTCAAACGATATCAAGAAAAAGGCCCACGGGCCTTATGACTCGCCTTAACAGTGATAAATGTCGCATAACGTTATACTCGTAAATATTTTTTTTAGACATATAGAACAAAAGTTGTACAGTTTATTGAGATCTTTCGTGCCGCATCAAAAAATGGGCCCATGGGCCTCATGGCTCGCCTGAACCATTGAATTTCTGTTACAATGATTAACTTTTTCCTCACGAAACTTTGATAAAACATGTAGAATAAAAGTTGTTCAGTTTTGCAAGATCTATATAATGATATCAAAAAATAGGCCTACGGGCGTCATGGCTCGCCTGAACAGTCGAATTTGTATCACAATTAATAACATTAATAACTTTTTTCTCGAGAAACTTTTGATAAGATATGTAGAACAAAAATTGTTCAGATTCGCAAGCGTTACTAACGATGTTAAGAATAAGGCCTGCGGGTCTCATGGCTTACCTGAACAGTTGGGTTATTGTTGTAATATATAACATTTTAGTCAAGAAACTTTTAATGAGACATCTAGAGCAAAAGTTGTTCAGTTTTGCAAGATGTTTCAAACAACATCATGAAAAAGGCGAACGGGTCTCATGGCTCGCCTGAAGAGTTTGATTAGTGTCACAATCAATAGCTTTTTCTGGAGAAACTTTTGATAAAACATGTAGACCAAAAGTTGTTCAGGTTTGCAAGATCTTTCAAACGATATCAAGAAAAAGGCCCACGGGCCTTATGACTCGCCTTAACAGTCTGATAAATGTCGCAATCAATAACTTTTTTCTTAAGAAAATTTCCATAGGACATGTAGAACAAAATTTGTTCAGTTTTGCGAGATATATCTAGAATGATATAAAAAAATAGGCCTCCGGGCGGCATGACTCGCCTGATCAGTTGAATCTGTATCGCAGTAAATAACATTAACTTTTTTCTCGAAAAAAAGCTGACCCCTTTAATTGGTTGCCGAGAGGTAGAGAGAGTCTTTAATTTATAACATTTAAATGATCAATATTTGTAAAACATTACCAAAGCTAAATTGTACGTCTAGACAATATATTTGTATCATTATTTATGAACGAAAATGTCAGTCAAATTCTTATCTAATCACATCTAAATTTGGACGGAAGACCCACTCGTTGCTCGCAACGAGATCGAATCTAGTTATTATTATTATTATTATTCTTTTTCTCCGGTACTTTTTTGTCCGGTAGTGTTCTCAGAAACTACAAAAGGGATCGATATGAAACTTTCCAGGATGATAGTATAGCGTTTGTAGATGTGCATAGTGATAGTCATTTTGTCTGCACATGCATGCACGCGCGCGCACGTGCACTGCAATTTTGGTACAAAAATTGGAAAATCAGAATATTAAGGGGATCGATATGAAACCTAAATAGGATGGTAGTATATCATTTGTAGATATGAAAAATGATAGTAATTTTGTCTGCACGCGCACGCATGCGCGTGCACATGCATTACAAAATTTGTACACTAACTTTGGAATCAGTCTAACTTTTTTGTTGTTCATTGAAATGGCTTGATATTCATATCATAGGTAGATATTGAGACCCTTAACTGATTTGCATGGTCAAAATTACCAATTTGCACGCGCATGCACGTGAGCTTCATTTTGATTGGATAGTACTAAAACGTTTGTAACTATCTTATTTATGAAGCGAATGAGTTGATATTCACAGCATACGTAGACAATATGTGTATCTATATATTGGTGTAACAAAAAATGCCAACGCACACGCGCATGCGCGTGCGACGTTTTTCAAATGTTCGATTTTTAAAGGACGATAACGTTTTTGTTTTTCATGAAATTCTATTGATATTAAGGTTTTAGATGTGTCTTGGTACTCCTTACAAATTGCTGTGGTTAGAATTACTGCTCAGCACGTGCATGCACGTTTGCTGAATTCTGATTGGACAATTTTAAAATCGCTATAACTTCCTTATATTTGGTGGAAACGTTATGAAATTCATACTGTGGGTATATGATACAAATGCCTGTTGAACGACATCAACAGAAATTCGAAACCATACACGCGTGCGCGTGTATGCACGTGCAACGCTTTCTTTCATTTCTTGGTACTGAAATGACCATATTAAACGTACTACACGTAATTAAAGGCTAAAATAAAATGATTTTTGCTATAGATTCACAAGGACATCAATCTGATTAAAATCAGATCCTCGATCCGCTCCTTTATTTCTTTTGATTTGTCGCTACTCGAGGATCTGAATCAACTCGCTTAGAGGTCACGTCCCGGTGACCTTTGTTTCATCCAATCAAATCTCACCTGTATACCAGCTGCAGCGAATTGCGGAACGCTGAAAAATTTAGGTGCTGTTGAAAAAGTCCGAGAATATCGAAAGTAAACAAATAAAGATGGCCGCCGCCAACGTATTGTCGTCGACACCCCAAAAAACCTATGTACTTGGCAATGTTTGTGTTATTTGCGGGTTTGCGTTTATTCAACATTTAAAGAATGCTGATGGAACGATAACAGTCACGAAATATCTAGATAGGAAGTTCAAAATGTCAAAGGAACGGAAAGAAACTATCGAAAAGGTCGTAGGGTTTGAGGTAAAAGTTGATGCAGAGAGTGGGGTCTGTCAGAAATGCTATCGTTCTGCTGAAAAGGTAATTAGAATGGAAAAAGAATCCACCGAGTTACGTGAGAACTTAAAGAAGACAACATCTACAGTGCAACAAACTCTTCTATTATCACTTCCCTCACCGAAACGGTCCATTATTTCCAAACGAATGCTTCGCAGCCCAACTGTCTCGCAGCCAGCTAAGAAACCAGTGGATCCCCTTTTTAAGATTTCTTACATTAAGCCAGTGACTATGAATCCATTTTCTGACTTAACTAACTTATCCAACTTGAGTGGTCAAGCACATCTACCCCAAATCGCTGCTAAACCAGTGGCCCAGTCAACACCCGAGAATGAAAGTAAACCTGTCACTGTCAGAAGATCACTTGGGAAAACTTTTGAAACCACAGTTCCATTATTGCAAGGAGAAGTTGAGGTAAATAGATACATAGAAAGCATGTTGTTCTTCGTTATACTGTTAGTAGTTTTTTGTGTGTGTTCTTTTGAATAAGCTATATGTAACATGAAGGTACAAATGAACAATGTACCTATGTAATGCGCAATTTCCGAGATATCAGCTCTTTTGTGATAGAGGACAGGTACGTTCAGTATTCTGTTGAATGCTTGGGGTGGGTACAAGATGTATACAAACATTATAGACTTGCTATGTAGATATTTGTTTTAAGGAGACAATGTAGGAAAGTGTCAATTTTGTTTAATAATCAGCAGTTGATGTATATTAAACAGACCATCTCAAAAATAATTTCTTTCAATTAGGCCATCAAATATGAAATTATTATTTATTTCCTCTTCTGCACGAGTGATATATTTTATATCAAAGAAAGATGATGCACATGATTTTCAATTTTTGTTGTGATAGGCATTTGTACCCACCGAATGAATATAAAAACAGAAAGGAGTTCAACAAAGGGACATATGTTGTGGGCAACTCAGAAATTGCATATCATATATATCATATACAACATTCTTAGAATAGCCACCGAAATTACAGAGAGAAAAGTTGTTTATATTATTTATTTTCTCTCCAATATTCTTTAAGAATTGGTTAAATATTAGAGATTAATCCAAACCACCCTAGAACATTGCTCTCATTGAAGATTAAATGAAGAAATATTTTTTGTGTAGATGACACTTGTAATTACCTTGATAAATTTCATCAAAGCCAATTTAAAAGTATGCATTATATTGATTGATTACGATAATTAAAAAATATCCTTCATGTTCAATTTGTTGGCTTAATATAGCCTACCTGCACCTTAATTGAGGCTGTAATCAGTGTTTATAAATTTGTATACTCATAACTCTCAAAATCAATTTGGAGAAAATAAGTATTTCCTTCAGACCTATTGGAATTTTGACTTGGATACTAGCAGAAACACTTATATTATTGGACTTAACAATATTCATTGATAGATAGATAAAGATTTATTTCTAGTAGGTGAATATTGCACAGCATGGAAAACTATAAGGTCTGCAGAGTTTAATTTTGACCAACCATTTTCAGTAAAAGTACAAATAACTCTTATATGAAACATATCAACAAACAACACATATAACATGATGATGACCAAAACTATTACATGATTTCCACTCCAATGTTGTTTTAAGATTTTTTAATAAAGATTTGTTTCCTAGTTTGATTATTTTTTGGAAGTTGAAGCTTAAACAAATTTTACATGACAATGAAATATAGTATTGTCTTCAGCTTAATTAATTGTATAAGACTGATGTTTTATATATAAAAAAAAAAATATGTCATTAAAAATATATTAATCATATTGAAACCAATAAAACAAATATTAAGTTGTATGACTTGCAGGTGTATCAACCCCTATTGTGTGAAAAATTCAGCAATTTATCATTAATATCTTTGGTGAATTTCCTTATGAAATGGTTTGAAGATGAATTATACATTTATGAGAATAACTTGAGGCATTTAAATAAGTCAATAGTGTGAAAGATGGCATAGACATATTTTGACAGTCAAAATAATTTTATGATGAGAGAATTAAAATAAATATTAAAATAATCTTTATGATTCTAAAAGATAAATTTGTATGATACTTCATTTGTTGCCAAAGGTATACGTGTGTGTAATTATTAATTTATAAACACAGTTGCTAATAAATTCACAAGTTCTTCCATTTCCTATCAAATTAACAAAAGTACAATAACTTTTTGTGATCAGTACTCGTTTTGCTCCACCAGTCTCAGATATCATGCCTCTGCAGATTTTATCTTGTCCATATATCATTCTTGGATAAAATTTTTGCTGTCACATACAGTTGTTCTGCTTTAATAGCTTAATAGTGCTTATAAATATATATAGTAAATTACATTTGCTTAGTTTCTTTGTTGTTTTATTTGGTTTATTGTTTTATAGCTCTCTTGAATTGTGAGTTTTTCTGATCACCTGTTGTCTGACCATCTCTATCAGTAAACGTTTAGCATTTACTACCCATTTGACCGTTATTAATCAAACTTGGCAAAAAGCATCATTGAGTGAAGCTCATGTATGTTGACCATAGGGATAGCATAATTTACTGTGTTTAGTTTTTACATACAGGCCAGATGCCTTATCTATCAAAATTGGTAGGAATCACCCTGCCTGACAGTATATACATACAGAGAGCAAAATGACAACCAAATAGGTGCATTTGTGCACCCCCCCCCCCTTTCAAACAAGAAGTTAGTATACCACAGGTCTGCTCAATTATTTTCAGCATGCACTTGATTTAAATAATATCCATGATGTTTCTTATGTGGATTGATTATGAGTAGATTTTCCGGTCATATGGTCAATCAAATCTGGACATTGGAAATACTGTGCTTAATATTTTGAAAACCCTTTGTTTGACATACATCGAACTTGGTACACTGGTTCATCATAAGGAGTAGATGAGCTCTATTTATTTTGGGTTCATATGGTTATAGGTCAAGTGTCTAACTGAACTTAGCAATATATTGTCTCCTATATTTTAAGAATCATTTGACACCCACATTGGTACACCCTAAATAGTAGATGACCCTATTAGATTTTTAGGTCACATACTCAAGGGTAAATTCACCCTGGACATAGGAAGATATTGTCCTGTCATTATTTTGAATTGTTTTTGCACTACATGTACTACCAATTAAATGACACATCTGTATAACCCAATCCAATTTTTGCACCACATGTTTTTTGAAGCATTACTTGTTTTATTTGGCCTTGTGCAAGAAAAAACTTTTTTTTCTTAAAAATTAGTAGCAATGTAAAATTAATTTCAAATCATTAAGGTAGTACTCTACATCGTCATAATGGCTGACTTCCTTTAAAAACATGGATGACAAAATCGATATCAGCAATATTTGACTTTTCCTTTTCAATTTAAATACCTATCCGAGTAGCTCAGTAGGTTAGAATACCGACTGCTGAACTGTACGTCGCAGGTTCGAGTCCAGCAGGGGTTTTAAGTTTTTTTCAGATTACCTTCTACTAAAACTGTATTTTTTGACAAAATAAAGTAAATTTGAAAATTTTCAAATTCAAAATATTTTTGTACATAACCTACACTTTTCATCTACATCAAATTTCTCTGGTGTAGCATACCTCCTTAATTCAGGTAGTAATTTTAAATTTGTAAAAGACATACTTAAGAGTAAGGAGTTTGAAAATGGTTTATCGTCCACATGATCCAAATGACCTCCGAGTACATATATGAAGCATCATGGATTATGTGAGTGGGTGGCTCATGGGCCTTTTGTTCCAGTTTCTGTTTCAAAGTTCTTGTTTTGCATGCATGTTAAGAATTTTTCTCTTAAATTTCAGGTGCATTTCTTTTTAACTAACTCCATATTGACTTGCCAGATCCGACGAGAATGAGGTAATTATATATGAATAAAATGTACATTACGACTATTGCATATAAAGTATTTTTCATTTCATTTTTAAATATTATTTTGATAACTGAATAAGGTTTATTGTATTTTGTATCACATGTGTACAAAAATGTTTGCTGTTTGTGTTTTCGTATCTCATATATACAAAGATGTTTGCTATGTGTTTTTGTATTCAGACATCTTTTATAACTTGATAGATATCTATATCCTATCCAAGTGGAAAGCGGACAGCGCTGGTAATGAATGATGCTCACAAGAAAATGTGTAAAGCTATTTTCAAGTCGGACAATGTTGAAAAAAACTGTGCTTGATGTGCTTGCCACCTCAAACCCTGATGATGTGGTTATGGCACCTACCAAGATTGTTCAGGCAGAAACCAAAGCAATTTGCAAAAGAAATTCAGGCTCCCTGTTACTGAAGAAGGATCATGACAGTATGATGACCTTTACATGGAACAAATTTCATAAGGATTTGGAAGTGCGTGCTCCTAACCTGTTGAGGGTAATCAGTGCAGTTGTCAGTGATGTTCCAGTGGCACCATCAGAGAAAAAGTTTATGAATATCTTGCACACAATTGCAACAGGATGTCATGGCCGTAGCCAAGAAATGTCTGGGCTGCACTATTGTATTGCTTTTTTGCTTGTTCATGGTGGATGCACTCAAAGGGTAAGACATGTAAAACACAATAAAGAAATAATGACCTGATGAAGATCATACCTGATTCATGCAAATTTTTTTCAATAACTTGGCCATTGTAAATACACAGTTATTTCATTTTCATATAGGATATTCAAAGACTTGCTAAAATTGGACTTTGTGTAAGCCCTGGATCTGTGCACAACAAGTTGGCATCCTGGATTTACAAACTGGATGAAGATGTTATTCAGTTGAAGAAAGATTGGTCAGAAGGAGGAAATGTGAAGTATCAGTTGGTCGGAGACAACTGGGACAAAAACATTCTCCCAGCTTTCAGGTAAGCAGTTCTTTTGGTACTTAAACTTATAGTGTCACATGATGTGTTCATCAGTCGTAACAATAACTGCAGTACATGTAATATTAATGAAAGTCAATGTACTGTGGTCTCTCACATGTAACCACTTCAATAAAGGTAACTCTCATTGACAATGTCGATATCTTAGTTACAGTATACCTTTCCTATACTTTCAGGACATCACAACAGAAAACTTTGTCATTACACCTGTTCAATGTTGTTGTGGTTGTGGATAGGATAATTCCAACTGCCAGAGGTGTGGAAAATAGTGATGAACTGAAAACTGACATTAAATTGGAGACATTCATACCATCCATTGAGGAACAAACTATTCTGATGGATGAACTTGTCTTCCACTTTGTTACTTCAGTGATCAAGGGAGTTCCTCAGATGAAAGCAGAATTTGCCAATATTTATCCTGCTCATCTGACTCATCCATACAGTGCACAAGCAGGTGAAAAAACAAAACAGGTAATTTTTCAATAACGTTTTGAAAATCGACATGTCTTAACATATTTCAATACATGAAAATTTATGCTTGTTCCTTATTTTGATTAGTATCCATTAGGATTATTCGATACAAATGAGACAAAGACAGCTGATATGATTCAGCTACTTCGGGATTTGCAGTCCAAATATGTTCCATTACAAGATGATCACATAGTGGAATCAGTGTTTTTTGGTGGTACGTCTTTTATTATATATCTTAATGAGCTGTGGGAACTTATCATTTCAAATTGTTGATTAGTCTATCCATCCATCAACACTTTTTATGAAATGATGACTTGAAACAGTTTCAAATTTATGCCGAGCATAAGATGAAGACACCTATAATTTGATTTAATCATGCCATGTACTATCTGTCTGACCAACAATACTTTAGTGTGACAGGAATTAGATTTACATGTACATGTATATATACATTCACTCCCAAACAAGGATCTTCCTTCCAGAACATTTATAATGTACTTTAATTGAAAATGTGTTTTTTTTTCAGGGATGGGATCATTTACATAGAAACTATAATTAAATACTTTAAACTACATTGATGATTTTGTTAATTACATGCAATTATAAGTGCATAATGTACATTGATTTTAACCATTGTGATAAATTACTCTCCATTACTTTGAACCAAATACATTGCATTTACTGAAGTTTATTTCAAAAATAAATTAGACATAATGAGGCATTTATTCATTGCATAAACAACCCTTGAAAAACAGTTTTTAGACAGTTTCATTCAATCAACTTCAAATTTTAAAGTTTGAATAAAGGATGTAATTGAAAATACTGTACTTTTCAGAATGTTTAAAATACATTCAATTACTTGTAATTGAAAGTAAAGTCGATTACAAATACATCCAATTACTTATAACATGTATTTAAATACAGCTATTTATTTACATTTTTGAATTACTCCATCTCTGGTTTTGTAATGTTGGTTATTGATTTTCATATGATTAAAGATGGGTATGTGTAAAGATGAAGATTCCATCCCATTGAACAATAATTCTATTTTATAGGTGACAGACTAACAGATGAACGTGTACAATGTGCACAGCAGTCAGTTCTCAATGGAGAGACAGCAGAGTCCAGACTTGAAGGATTTATCTCTAAAATTGAAGACTTTCATCGTCTAATGAATTTCTTGGAGGTATCTACTATCTTAAACAATTTTTAAAATGATTTTCAGTAGCGTTTATATGTTCTTAGGTTACCCGAGTCACTCAGATGACCTATTGCTCAGCCATATGTTTCTGTCGTCCATTAACAATTGAAATTTTTTACTTCCTCTTCATAACTATATACCATTCCAAGAAGAATCTTTTTGGAAAAAGGAGACATACATTGTAAATTTCAGGACTCCTGCACCCATGAAGCCTATTTCAAAGAAGCAAATGGGGATGTACCAAATTGTGAATTTGACAACCCCAGGGTTCTGACTCTAAGCCATGTCTAAAATAGTCATCCATTGGTATGGGCATTTAGGGGTATCATACAAAGTTTGATATCCTTAATATATATGATGATATATTGTGTGACACCCCCACCCCCCATTTTGGTTTTTTTGTAGTAATAGTGATTGAGAAGAATGCAAGACTAGAACCCATGTAGCAAAGGATGAACCCCCTCCCCAATCCTGCAATTTTGAAGATCTTGCAACTACATGTACTTGTTCATTTGCTTTTCAAGTCTCAACTTAACTTCCAAGGTGCCTCTCCCTCTTGAAAAAAAAAGTGCCACAGGCTTGTATAAAAAAAAATTGTATTCATTATTTTAACATTTATATATACCTATTTTCAGGCTATCTGCAGGCTCACCTACAGCACAGATTCTGGAGGAGACAGAGGAACTGCATGCTATTTTAGAAATCTATTGGATGCCAGGAATGTCAAAGGAGATGTGAAAAATGCGTATCGCCCATACAAACTTCTGTATTACACAATTTAAGATGCTATGTGCATTGTTCTGTTTTTCAAGAAATTCAACAGAAATGCTGATGAGGAAATTCCATTGCCTATTGACTTTGAAAAGTTTTCATCAAATGACAAGATCTCTTGGTTAAATGGAATCAGTCGTGAAATTTTACAGGAGTATTTTTTTGAATCACAAAATGACATCATGCATGATCTCCGAGAAATCATAACTGACATTAGCCATCCAGAAAACTATTACCTATCCAATCTTGAGAATGACAGAGTCCAGTGTCACTTTTGTCCCAAATCATATGCATATGTTGGGTCCCTGAAAGCACATGAAGAGAAGGTGCATGGTGCCAAAACCCCAATATCGAAACCTTCAAATGAAAAAGTGAAAGACGAATTGGGAGATCATTGTCGACTTTTATTCAAACTTGCATTACTGCACAAGAACTTGGATTCAGCAGTTGATATGGCCGATGGACACCGTAGTGTACGATAAGCGAAATATGAACTTCCAATTTATGTTAAAACGAACAAAACTAAGTATGCTATTGGATCTATCCACCTTGTTTCTTTAACAGAGGGTGTTCTGAATGGGGAGCAGAAGGAACGGTTAATTGCTAATAGATGTGTTAATTTACAAGGGGGAAAGAATAACAACATGGCCCTTGACGAATATGTGGAGCTACTCAACAGAGATAGCAAAGTTGTTTGTTCAGGTTTCCAAACAAAAGAAAGCATTCTGCGACATTCCAAGGAGTTTCCTCATATTGTCAACTTTGTAAAACACTTTGATTCTGTTTGTAATGTTACAACAAGAAAAGGATTTCATCACCTCCCATCTTATGCTGAAGATGTTCAGAAAATTGTAACTCAATTGTTTGATATTGATGCATTTACATTTGTGGAAGGTCGAAAGCTAAAATGCAAATCTCTGTGTACAAACAAAAACATTTTCAATGATTGTTTTAAAGGGTTTGCCACTCTTGTCCATAGACACAAGCCTCTGGTTGCTTTTCACCGTCTTGGAAACAAGCACATATAGGTTTCATTTCCATACACTTTTTAAGTGTGACAGTATATTGTATATATGGTTGTAATGATTTATTTATTTATGACATACTATATTGTTGATACCAGTACTTTGATTGTAGATTACATTGTGATATTACTGTTCCTCAACATCAATTTTATAACTAGTCAGTTAAGGGAATACAGTAATCTCGTAAAATGAAACTATCGTACATGTTTTGACTTGGTCATAAGTCATATTTTAAAGCTGAAGAGAATTGTTCTTTCAACATAACAGTTATTGAAATACAGCTGTAACAATTAACAGTAGTAAAAGTCAATGCATATTTAATATTTGTTTTTATTGATAAAATGTTTAATTATGATGGTTTAATCACCTGAACAATTCAAGTGAACTTTCATAGATTTCTAATACCTTCAGAGATGAGGATAACAAAGGTTGTGCACATTAACAAGAGTTAGAGTTCATTTACAAATAAAACTCAAGGGGATATTCTACATCATCATAATGGCTGACTTCCTATTAAAACATGAATGAAAATATGAATATCAGCAAAACTATTCTATGGATTTCAAATATTGTCTAGCCAAGTAGCTCAGTAGGTTAGCACATGGACTGCTAAACTGTAGATCACAAGTTTGAGTGCTCCTAACTTGTTGAGGTTCATATATATATACATCACTTAACTCTATTCTTAGTATATAGACTATCAGTGAGGTATAAGCATTCAATGCTGATTTTTTTCCCATCAATTTTTAAATAGTTAATATCAATAAATTTAGAGCTTATGTTTACTTGAGGTCTATTAGTTAACAAGAATTAAACAACACTTTGAATGTTTGACATAATTTAATATCGACTCCAAACATTTCATGTGTAAAAACATCAATAAGATAATATAATATCTATTCCAAACATTTCATGTTTAAGTAGCTCACTACACTAAAGCTCATACTCTTTATGACAATACGTCACAAGATGGCGATTTAAATTATTTGTAAAACTATTTATATCATTTGATTTGTTTGTCATCGTAGCTCAGTGGTTGAAGCATTGGGCTGAAGAAACGCAGATATCGAGTTCTCAAATCCGCCAGTGTTTTCTGTTCATATGTCTTAAAAATTGTTTTGAAAATCATGTTTTTATCCAAATTTGCATATTTTCTGACATTTGGCGTACATACATATTATATATCATCATATCTTTTATGATTAAATCAATTCGTACTAATTTGAGAAACTACTTCAGGGTGTAGTGAGCCACCTTAAAAAACATCAATAAGAAAATAAATATATTATAAGCATGTTGTTAGTCAGAGTTATCTGACAAGACATCTTGTTGACTGAGGTCAGACTCACTGGAACTATTTGAAAAATCACTCTCGGTGTCAAAATCTGGACAAAAGAAGAGCTTTTCTACCCCAAAAATGGAACTCTTTTCATCTGATTTAGTATAACACATATCGCAACAAAACTCACTCCCCATTTCTAATTCACCCAGCTCTTTTTCTTTTAAAAATGGTTCCATCATTGCTTTTCGTCTGCATTCTGTAGTTTTTAAAATGTTTTTTACTTCATCATCAACATGAAAAGAGTAAGAGTTGTACAAAATTAGAGCAACAGATTTTTGACTATCACGCCCAATTCTACCAATCTCTTGTATCAAATCTACAACACAGGTTGGCATACCATATATAATAACATTGTTAAAATTAACACAATCAATTCCCATACCTAAGGCAGTTGTAGCAATAAGAAGTTTCAAGTCACTGTTTGGATTTTTTAGACCATCAATGATTTTTTCTTTATTTTCCTTTGGAGTCTCTGAATGAAACATTTCAACCACTGTACAATTTGGAATCTCGGTAACAATATAAGTATACATATTTGATGCATCTTTGATAGATTTACAAAACAAAATACATCTTGGCAGTTTTTCTTCATTTAAAGCATCCACAATCCAGGACATTGACATTTCCAAGCTGTTTGGAATCTTGTGAACTGCTACTTTAATGTTAGGTTTGTTAGGTGAAATTCTGATCTCGATGGTATCCACACCTAGATCTAAAACCTTGTATACTCTACGAGAAATTTTTTTAGTACAAGTGGCACTCAATGCTAGGATAGATGCACGTGGAAATAAGGATCTCAATTCTCCAATATCCCCAAACCATTTTCGAAAGGCTTCTTTCTTCTCATCACTTTGACCCCTGCAAGGTTTGTTAAATATTAGTATTCAAAACAGGAGAGTTTTTTTAAATCTAGATTTCCTTGGCACTAGTGGCACTTAAATAACTAATACTCAGGTGACTGTGGGCCTCTTGTATATAGAATGTGATGTTTTGGATATATTTGTAACCCAAAATTATAAAGCGAATAACCTATTAATTAACACATATGTGTTTTACCTGTAGCATCATTTCATTAATTCAAAAGACTGTGACTGCTAAGGCAAACACATTAAAAAGATCATTGAAATGAGATGGTATGGTTCTTATGCATTTTAACAGACCCATTTTTGTTACTTTATAAGATTTTTTACCATAATCTAAGAAAACGGTCAGTTTAATTTTGTTAATAACCTGATGACTTTTTACTATTGGTGTCATGATTAATGATCTCTAGACGTCAAAATTTGTAAAATCTATGGAGAATCCACACAAGTGTATAAACACCTTGGTCTGTATACCAAATATCATTTATATTAAAAGTTATACAATTATATGTTAAAATTACATGTTGCAAAATAAACATCAAAATATATGCCTATAAAGTATTGGATACAAACTGCAGCTATTACAAGTTCTCAACTACATTTTTGTTGCTATACATTATGTATCATAACATTAATTTTCACTTATTCTTACATGTACTAATTCATGATTAATTGAGAAAATATTAGGCAAACAAAAGATGAGTTTATTTTTACCATTTTGCTATAGGCACTGTTAATCTCACAATTTTGCTCCCATACTTTCCCGTTTTTTAACAAATTACAGTACACGCAGTGACATTTTTTTATTGCCTAATGATACAACTAAAAAACTTACCATGTTGAAATTGTATGGACTTCATCAACAACTATAGTTGACACCTTATACTGCTGCAATTTGGATCTGAAAACTTTGTCTCCAACCAAAATTCCTGGTGAGGAAAATAGGTACTGAAAATTCCCATCTTCTATATCCTTTTCATCATCTGCATTACTTCCTACAAAAATAAAGACCTTACATGTACACTAAAAACAATGTATTTCTACACATTTGATTTGTCAAATTACTTCGATCAAATACTTTATACATACTTATTTTATAAGTGCATTTTCAAATGTATTTGAAATTGACCTTCATCTATGATAATTTAGTATAATTTAAAAATGTTGTCATCATTTGTAAATGTGTATTGTTGGTGATTAGAATAGATACAAGTCCAAGTAAGAAGCAAGTGGTTCCATATAGTTAGCTAGCATATTGTTGCAACAAATTATAAAGGAGCGGATTGAGGAGCTAATTTTATACACATTGCAAATTTTTTAAAACACTAATATATATATATATATATATATTGCATACATATTGTATCTGTTACAATGCAATATATGCTACATGTACAGTTCTTATTTCAAATGTGCACTTCAAATATATAGATACTTGTATGTGCTCCATTTGCTTTGTATGCTGCATGTTTTATTGTCTTCGTAAGTGCTGCCTGCCAAGAAATGATTTCTAAATGTGCTTTTTTCATAACAATAAACTGTCATGGCTTGTGAGTCTGTGACTCTTAACTTCTTTTTAAACTGAGATTTCTTTGAATATAATTTGGTTGTAACTTAAGATTATAAGAATTTTTCAACCACCCCACTCCAACAAAAAGAAGATAAAAATAAAATAAAGATCTGAAAGGCTCATGGCTTATTTCGAATGCATACACGATCGTTTTTCATGTGCTTGCTATAAATGATAATACACTGTAGGTACGTGTTTGTATTTGTTTTTCCGTGTATATTATTTATATAGGATATATGATGTAAAATTAACCTTTTTGCACGGCTCTTATACCAGGAATACCATTCAGTCTCTCACATTGGTCCAGCATCAGAGCAACTAATGGTGAGCAAACGATAACCTTGCTTGCGTCGTCTTCCATCTCCAGTTCACGCTTCACAGACACCAGCATTTGATAAGGAAGAGACTTCCCGTAGCCTGTCGGCAAAACAGCCATACAATCCTTTCTCTCCAACAACAGTTCAAGCATTTGTTTTTGTTCCTTCTTCAGTTTATCGATCCCAAACTTCCGCAAAACTTTTCCAATCGCGATTTCTAATTCTTCGGCAGCCATTTTGTGATTCTTTCCGAAGTCGCTTTTCAAACATAAATTTTGATTGGTGGAAAAGGTTTTGCTTCCTAATTATATATTCTTGGACGAAAGGTCACCGGGACGTGACCTCTAAGCGAGTTGATTCAGATCCTCGAGTAGCGACAAATCAAAAGAAATAAAGGAGCGGATCGAGGATCTGATTTTAATCAGATTGCAAGGACATCACATTTTATTTGGGGGAGGTTTGGGGAACATATGTAACGGTCCCCGTTACAATTAGAACTAGTTATTATTATTATTATTATTTTTATTATTCTTTTTCTCCGGTACTTTTTTGTCCGGTAGTGTTCTCAGAAACTACAAAAGGGATGGATATGAAACTTTCCAGGATGATAGTATAGCGTTTGTAGATGTGCATAGTGATAGTCATTTTGTCTTCACGTGCATGCACGCGCGCGCACGTGCATTGCAATTTTGGTACAAAAAATGGAAAATCAGAATATTTAAGGAAGCGATATATAACCTAAATAGGATAATAGTATATCATTTGTACATATGAAAAATAATAGTTATTTTGTCAACACGCGCACGCATGCGCGTGCACGCGCATTACAAAATTTGTACACTAACTTTGGAATCAGTCTAACTTTTTTGTTGTTCATTGAAATGGCTTGAAATTCATATCATAGGTAGATATTGAGACCCTTAACTGATTTGCATGGTCAAAATTACTAATTTGCACGCGCATGCACGTGCGCTTCATTTTGATTGGATAATACTAAAACGTTTGTAACTATCTTATTTATGAAGCGAATGAGATGATATTCACAGCTTACGTAGACAATATGTGTATCTATATATTGGTGTAACAAAAAATGCCAACGCACACGCGCATGCGCGTGCAACGGTTTTTAAATGTTCAATTTTTAAAGGACGATAACGTTATTTGTTTTTCATCAAATTATATTGATATTAATGGTTTAGATGTGTCTTGGTACTCCTTACAAATTGCTGTGGTTAGAATTACTGCTCAGCACGTGCATGCACGTGTACTGAATTCTGATTGGACGATTTTAAAATCGCTATAACTTCCTTATAGTTGGTGGAAACGTTATGAAATTCACACTGTGGGTATATGATACACATGCCTGTTGAACGACATCAACAAAAATTCGGAATCATACACGTGTGCGCGTGTATGCGCGTGCAACGCTTTCTTTCATTTTTTGGTACTGAAATGACCATATTGAACGTACTACATGTAATTAAAGGCTAAAATAAAATGATTTTTTGCTATAGATTCACAAGGACATCATTTTTTAATTGGGGAAGGTTTGGGGAACATATGTAACGGTCCCCGTTACAATTAGAACTAGTTGTATTTGGCGTTGTTTTTCTAAGATAGACAGCTCAATTATGACTGATTTTGACTACGGATAACTATGTTTACCTGATCAGGATATAGGGCTCAGGACGAGTGTGACCGGCCGACAGGGGATGCTTACTCCTCTTAGGCACCTAATCCCACCGATGGTGTGTTCAGGGGTCCGTATTTGTCCAATCATCTATATTGTATTGCTTATAGGAGTTATTGGATTGATCACTGTTCGTTATCTTCATCTTTCATTAGATAAATTATGATACGTTACATTGTTGACAACTAGGCCTAGCTACTATCACGGGTGCGTTTCGAAAAAATAAAAACACAAATCAATAAAATTACTCAAATTTAAAGTGGAAATCAAAATATTGCATTTTTATTAACCAAACTTATTATTATCATTATTATTATTATTGAATTGTGATTTAAACGTCGTTAAGAAGTGGAAGCACGGCGTTATACCACGCGAACGATGTTATGACATCAAGGAGGCATAATTCTATAATTTAATGAAAGGCGAAGATAACGAACAATGATCAATCCCATAACAATACGAAATAGATAGTTGGGCGAACACGGACCCCTGGGTACACCATAGGTGGGATCAGGTACCTAAGAGGAGTAAGCATCATCTGTCGATCGGTGACAATCGCTTCGAGCCCTTTAAAGTTGGGAAATGCAATATTTTATCATTTGTAATTGAAAGTTCAATTATTTTGTATCTTTATGTTTTTTAATCCATGAGTTGGTAGAAACTGGGAGCAAAAGTTATATGTTGTTACAAAGTGAAGGTCAGTTGATCCAAAGGGGTGTTGAATTTGAAGAACAGAGCAGAATGTATGTTTTGTTGTAGGCCTAGTAGTGCTTAGCTCCGCTATATCCATTTTTGCAGTTTATTTGGGTCTCTATCAAAACCGTGTTTGAAAAAGTACTTGGACAAAGGTGACTGGGAGGTGTGGGTTTTTTCCCCAAAGGTAACTCCCTTGCTTCAACAAATATTATCCACGTCCTTTTTCTCACAGTTTCTTTCGAAAAATTCGGGGGGGGGGTCGCAATCTAAATCCTTTCTACTGACAACCAGTACACCCTTAAGCGGCACAAAACTCCGCAATGCAATGATATTTACAACCTGTTAACGTTATAATTTTTTTCTTGATTAAATCTAATCTGTTTATCAAATGGCTACTAGACGTTTTCAAACAAGAGGGCGCATATGACGTCATAAATAAAGGTGCGTAAAATAGCGAAAGTAATTATGCATATCGCAAGATTTGAATTTTATCGCTTTCAAATTCGAAAAGTGCACAAATTATTCCATTAAAGTAGTTGTAAACATGAAAAACATTAATTTTGCTGAAAAAGAATGAAAAGGTTTACAAACACGTGTTGTGTCCATTAAGAAAACAAATTGTTTACGCAAGGTTTCAGTTTGGAAACTTCAAGTTTACAAGGGTTTACGGGTTGTGTAAACTTAGGCCGTCCACGATTCCAGGTGGATAAATAAAAAGAATTACATAAGGTGGACAATAGCAAAAGAGAACAATAACAAAACAATAACAAAAATGAATATGAATTCGCTTAGCACTAGAATTACACCATGTCATTGACATTGTAGCTGAGCTCTTTTGATAAAGAGCACATATCTTATTTTGCTCCGAACTTAATATTCATTGGCAATCCTAAACAAAACAAAAACATGTCGTGAACAGTGTAAATACGTCCGTAAATTTAGTGTAGTTTTAATGCTAGGTGATAAACTTTTCACGTTCCATCTCCTACAAAAGACCCAATATGCCAGTTTCAGCGAAACCTGATACAGAGTATGTTTGGGTGGGAGAGATTTGAATTTGTGCAAACGAAGACCATACCGCCTCTCCCAACCAAAGGGAGCTAGTAAATAAAAGGCAAAACAGATCTTCACAAAACCAATGAGCCAAGCAAAAAAGGTTGGGTAGAGGCTTCATGATAAATGAAAATTCGCGTTTTCTCCAGGCTACCAAGAATAAGATGGGGGCAGCGATAGGGGATTTAATTTTACATGGAGATATACACACACAGAAATTGTAAAAATATTCTTGTCAAGAACAGTGTTTAGTTATGTCTGATACGCAAATATCGTCAGAAAGTAAAGATCAAAAGTTCAAATCTTGGCCATCGAGGGTACGGCGTGGCCATGATAGGGAAACAAGAATATATTGAAAAAGAATATATTTATTCCCGTCATGACCCGATGATGATACACGAACTACGGATTATCCCACCGAGGTCTGTATTTGCATCAGTTAATGACTATATGACCATGTAAATGTGCATTTTCACAGATACGAATTGTATTAATTTCGTTAACGATGTAAATTTAAACCGGCGGACATAAAGTGGCAAGACATGAAATATACAGCATGTGTGATGTTCATATGTTACAGTCAAAACATTTCACGTCATTGGGCGTCTTAGAAGTTTATCGCCGCGGACGAGTGCATGCATTTTTCAGCACAGACAGAGGATTTTTAAATTGAAAGCGCATGTGTTGAAATTTAATTTAGTGAGGTTTCTTTTTCCTTCAAATAATAAAGTGTATTTGCTGCATATGGAATAATCCACAATTAATCAAAATTGGCTAAGACAGTTCGTAAACCTGGTTCGAAATATCTCGCCGTATAGACAAATACCCCTAACGGGGAACGAGTTAACTTTTCAATCTGTTGAAAACTTTGTATTGAACACATTGTGAAAAACAATCATCACAAAGACAATCAATCGCCATCAAGTTAATTTATTAACATTGCTCAATCGTATACGCAGCCAACAATCTTTTGTCAGTGCAGTGACAGGATGAGGCCAAAAGGGAACAGAGTGTAGCGAGATTGTTTAATAGATTGGGTTTTTTTTTTTCTGAAAGGTATTCATAACGAACAGCGAACAATTATCATTTATTTTTGGATTAGACAAATTATGATACGTTACATTCTTGACAACTAGGCCAAGCTACTGTCATGGGTGTGTTTCCGAAAAACAAAAAACAAAAATCACTAAAAGTACTCATATCTAAAAGTGGAAATCACAATATCGTATTTTGATATAGCAATCTTATTATTATTATTACTATTATCATTGAATTGTGATTTAAAAGTCGTTAGGAAGTGGGAGCACGGCGTTATACCTCCAAAAGATGTTACGACTTCAATGACGCATAATTCTATAATTCAATGAATGGCGAAGATAACAAACAATAATCATTCACATAAGATTACAAAATAGATAATTGGGCAAACACGGACCCCTAGACAACCTAAAGGTAGTATCAGGTGCCTAGGAAGAGTAAGCATCCCCTGTCGACCAATCACAACCGCTGCGAGCCCTTTCAAGTTAGGAAATGCAGTGTTTTATCATTTACAATCAAAAGTTCAACTATTTTGTATCTTTCTTTTTTTAACTACCAGTTGGTAGAAACTGGGAGCACACGTTATATGGTGTTATAAGGTGAAAGTCAGTTGATCCGAATGTGTATTGAATTTGAAGACCAGAGCAGAATGTATGTTATGTTTTAAGCCTAGCATTGCTTATCTCCGACATATCCATTTTCTAGCAGTTTATTTGGGTCTCTGTCAAAACGGTATTTGAAGGAGTACTTGGACAGAGGTGAATTGGTGGTGTGTGGGGTGTTTTTTTTTTGGGGGGGGGGGGGATTGGGGGGTCTCTTATTTTTGTTTTGTTTTTTCCTAAATTCCTTGCTCCAATAAATATTATCCACATCTTTTTTCTAACAGCTTCCTTCGAGAAAATAAAAAAAATCGCAGTCCAAATGCTTTCTACCGACAATTAGTACACTCTTAAGCGGCACACAACACTGCAATGCACTGCTATTTACAACCTGCTAAAGTTATCATTGTTTTGCCGATTACATATAATCTGTTTATCAAATAATAATAGATGCTTTTAAACAAGAGGGCGCAAATGACGTCACACATAAAGGCATTTTGCTTTTTATTTAGTTTTAATAAATATAAGTTTCTTCTTTATTTCATTATGATTTATGACATACGACCACATGTATGTGTCTGGTCATCAAAAGACAGTACCACAGTCATCAGACGTGTTGGTACACGATGGTCCTTATTTATTTATTTTTAAACTATGGGACAACCCATACGTCCCATACCGAGCATATGTATGTTACTACAACACACTTCAACTTCACCATGTTGGTGCATTTGGGAGGTGTTGGAGGGTGAGGCTGAATTGCAATGAGATGGATAGTATTATGGCAGATAATACAGTCAACATTCGGTTAACGATATATAGTTAACCAATCCCACGAATATCAAACAAACAAAGCATTACTTCCAAGGTGGGCCATCGAATAACGACAGTTACTCTACACTCTTAACTGTACCTTTAAACGAGTTTAGTTACTGTAATTTATACATATGATTTACTTCTAAAATTATTATGAAATTAGATAATTATACATATATCTTTTTTTCGTTCCCAATCTAAATGTAAATATCATTATATTGAATTATTTTACTATTTAAATTTTAATCATTTTTATGTCCTTATAATTCCATTGATGATTTATGCTTATTCAGTATTCAATGCATTCATTAACTTAACCTTCCGTTTTGTTATTAATGATATAATAATTCCATTGATGATTTATGCTTATTCAGCATTCAATGTATTCATTAACTTAACCTTCCGTTTTGTTATTATTGATATAATAGGCCACCGTACCGTGGTTTCAGCGGGTGAAACGTCACATTATCACAAATTGCGTTGTATGAGTGTTTTCAGTGGATGAAACGTCACAATATCACAAATTACTTGACAAACTATGTTGTATGAGCGTCTTCACAGCGGCTGTCACATAACTAATATATTCATTCGCCATCTTCAATTTGCATGATTTGTAGCTTCCAATATCATTCGTAAGTTTCCTTCCGGTTGGTTTGTAAAAAGTTTTACTTATATGTATAACTAAGGTTTTATCGTGCATGTTTACAAATATGTAAACAATTTGGTATGTTTATAAGTATGGAAACCACTAAGCATAATTATTCTAATGTTAAATTTTTATATGTTTATTAATATAGAAACAACTACATATGTTATACTTATATAAACAACTAAGCATATAATTCGGGTTTTCTATCGTGTATAACTATATGTTTATCAGTATGTAAACTTTCACATGTAAGTATGGTAGCATAGTAATATTATAAATATAAACTTTGGGTTTTTATCGTTTTAGTTTATATAAACATGTAGTTAAAGTATAGATGCAGCTATACATCAAATACAGGTATATTATAAGTACATGTATATGCAAATATACATAAAATTCAGGTATGTTATTATACGTGTGCATTTTGTAAACTTCTCTTTTTATGACAACCATTTAGATGCAATGTCGCAATATGTATGCTTGGAGGCCTGCTGCATACTATTATATTTAATATTTGTAAGCTTGTTGGATGTATGCGATTTGTGATTTTGCATCTATTCTGTATTTTCATTATTTAATTAAATCTATATGTTATGTATTTAAGTATGCTTGATATTTTATCTGTCATACAATTTTAACATAAGTACTAACTCACCACTTATTACATTATGCATCTTCAGTTTTCTACACATAATACATACTATCGAATAAGAATTATGGAGCCATGTTGTGCTACGAGCTGGATCCAGTTACAGAAACATGGTTCAAGGTCTGAGGTGTAGCACCTGACGACGACCTCAAAATGCTTGCCTGATGACGATCTCAAAATTGTTGTCTTGCATTATTCATAATTTATGATCAACAACTAATAACTAGTGGCACTCTATTATCAAAATTTTCTTTGCCGACCCTACCCTAATTCTTTTCTGTATATATTTTAGTTATTTCACATGTATATACATACATACATCCCTATGACTATTACCTGTTACTAATATTACTACTTATTACTAATTATTACCTTCTATTTAAATCCAAATAAATAAAAATATTTTAAATATTTAATTTTAATTTACTTATGATATATTTTTTTAAAATTTAATTTACTTATTTAATAAATTAAATAAAAATTATTATATAAATATAAAATATAATTTTCTTAAAGTTTTACTTTTTATTTAATTTTAATAAATATAAGTTACTTCTTTATTTCATTATGATTTATGACATACAACCACGAGTATGTGTCCAGCCATCAAAAGACAGTACCACAGTTGTCAGACGTGTTGGTACACGATGGTCCTTATTTATTTATATTTATTAATTTTTAAACTATGGGACAACCCATACGTTCCATATGGAGCATATGTATGTTACTATAACACACTTCAACTTCACCATGTTGGTGCATTTGGGAGGTGTTGGATGGTGAGGCTGGATCGCAATTAGATGGATAGTATTATGGCAGATTAAACAGTCACCATTCGGTTAACGATATATAGTTAACCAATCCTACGAATATCAAACAAACCGACTTCAGGTAAATCATGTTGATAATTTCACCAGCTTGGAGTAGAGAGCGAACAAGGCTGGTAAACTCAATGTCTGTGGCTATTTTGCTAACATTAGTTTCTTGCAGTGTGTGTTCTTTGTCATCACATGATGTCCCACTCTTGGGAGCACGTTGGACATTCCACACCCAGCATGGGAGATGATACTTGACGTCGATCGCACAAGCATCATCTGCACTGATGGCAGCACTCAGCTGAACTTTCCACTTGTGGTTGCTGCCTTCTTCAACAGCTTTCTTCAGCTGTTTACCTACGTTGAACGTGGATACGTGCACACTTTCCTTAGTGACCTCTTGACAGAAGAAACAAAGGTCTCTGTTGAATGGAGTTGATGCTGAACGTGTGAAGCGAAGAGTATCGCCTTGCGTAGAACCTGAGGTACTTGCAGCGGCAGGTGCAGAAGAAGGACGTCCAGACTTTTTATGAAAATGCTGGGTGTCACCATGTTTGCAGGCTTTCTGGTTGCGAACTCTAGCACGCTCCAGGTGAGCAGTGTTGCATGTAGATCCATAACATGTCTTGTGCCACTTTGCTCTCTTGTTCATCAAGTCACTAGCAGTGAAACAGCTTAATCGTTCGCTGATCTGTTTGAAGTCGGTATCACCATACCGTACCCCTCTCCTGGATGAATTGGAGAAACTTTGCATATGAGCTCAGTACTGGCTCAGTCACTAGTGCACCTTGTGAAATCAGTTTCTTTCTTGGATGTCTTGTTTGCCGGCTCCATCATAGCTGAGGGTCATGCATCTGTCATATACCAATAACAAAGTGAACAACATAACAAAGTGAATGACTCAATTGGGATAAGTGCAGATGTGTAATTCTTATTTCTAGGGGCTTAACTAATAGAGTGGGGGGGGGGGGCAATGTTTCCCGTTGAATTTAAATGTTGATTTTTGGACACTGGTTGGGCTGTGCCATAAAAACCTATTTTTATCCCTTGTAGGTTATTAAAGAAGGTTTCATTCGATTCTCTATCCCCAAAAATGTACAACTGCACACCAGAATCGAAACTCTAGGTCATTTAGAAGCCAAGATAATGGAATTTTACGTTTTCGATATCCGCCATTTTGAAAATCCAAAATGGCCTCCAGAAAGAACTTGAAAATAATTGGAGATATACTTTTTCTACATCTTATATCATGCCTATAGACAGACCAACCAGTGTCCAAAAATTAAGAAGCAAGTTCAACGGGAATTTCAATCTGCTACATTGCCCCCCCCCCCCCCCCCCCCCCCCCCCCCCACTAATATTGGAGTAGTAAAATGCAATTCAGACAAGGTAATAAATTATCAGTGTTTATAGGTACAAGTGACCATAACCACAGTGCCTATGTATGTAGACATGAATAATTGCGCTCCGATTGTCATGGAGTCACAAGATACATTCATGCATAAGTTTATGACTTGTTTTCGGTGTGTGTTTTTTTTTAAATAATTGTAAATCCCAGAACCTTCTAATGCAAACATACATTAAAATTAACTCCCATTGATTATCAATGATATATCCATATGAAAGGTAAAGATAACGAACAGTGATCAATCTCATAACTCCTACAAGCAATACAAAATAGATAGTTGGGCAAACACGCACCCCTGGACACACCAGAGGTGGGATCAGGTGCCTAGGAGAAGTAAGAATCTGCCAACCTACCTCCAATGCTCAGAAGAAAATTATTTTGCTTTCTTTCTAGAAGATTAATTGTACCGTATAATAAAAAGTATATCACAAACCTTAATTTATGCAAGGTGTTATTTCGATCTTTCATTGTCAAGTCGCTCTTTACATACTTATTTTGACAACGGATTTCTTCGTTTGCCGGATCGAGATATATAGCTCACAGAAGGTTTGACCGATAAACAGTTGATGCCTACTTCTCCGGGGCACTTCATTACACCGCTGGTTGGCCCGTGTCTGTCTTGCTCTTTATTATGCATCGTCTATGGGATATATAACCTTGATCACTGGTCGTTATTTTGAATTTCCAGTAAAAATTATATAATTGCATTACGATCCTTGGGTCGAGGCCTCTGCGGGTGGACTGTTAGCCCCCAAGGGTCTCTACAGCCCAGTAGCTAGGTACTTCGTTACCACTTTGAAAATTACGGATGTATATTTAATTGCTGGGTTAAAAGTTAGAAATAAATTTCAAAATTAAGGATTATATCCCTAATGCATAGATCTTAACTTTGGAAGAATTGGGCTCCAGTTTTTGGCACTCTAGTTTTCCTGCTAGCTCTTAAGGTAGAGATTGATAGGTTGATACTAAAAAAATTAACCACTGAATTTTTTTTATTTTGATATATGTTTATGATGAATCTTTGATTTAAAACATATTAAAAGATCAATTTAGGTAATCAACCTTGTGTTTCAGAAATATGGCAATTTCAATAACACCTTCTTCAGTCTTTCTAAATCATAAAGAGCAATATACAAATAGACCGATAACATCTGTATTGTAAAAAATATCATAAATTGTCACATATGGTATCATACAACCTTTCACATAATTGTATATTACACATCAATTTCAAGTTCAGCAATCATTATTAACATGCAACAACATTACTTCAACAAAGCTACAGTGGCTAATTACCTTAAAATAGTACACACTATTTACACACAAGGTCATACTTTTGCTTTAGCTGCAAAAAAAAATACTCATCAAATTTCTTTTTTTATTTCAATAGGTGGTTAATCTATTAGTAAGTTAGATATAAGAAAAAAATTATACAACATAATGGGGTTCAATATGGAACTAGCAAAAAATCCCTAACCCCGCCCCCTTTTAGCAAACCACGCATTTTCGTAAGAAAAAGGGTCATCAAAAGATGTAAACAATCCATCCAAAAAAGGTTGCTGAAATTCATAGAGTCTTTGTAATACCTTTTTGAAATTGATAAATACAATACAGAAAGTGTGTATTTCAAATTTTAGCTTGTACTTTGTTGTAGTTGTCGTTGTTGACCTTTGTGCACTTGCACTCAGAATATAAATGTATCATACGTCATCATATTTGATGATTAATATTAGAATATTCGCACATAAAAATCCACACAAAAAATTGAAATACAATTTATATTTGTGAAAGCAAATGTCTCCTCAACTCTCTAAATTACATCCCAAACCCTTTAATATACTGCATATTATGGAGAAGAAAGAATGAGCAGGAACATAGACATCATAAATTGCACTCGGTGCATTGAGAAGAAAGATTCAGTCAGCAGAGATAAAACTAGTGACCTTTTTATAACTTAAAATGTTTAAGCATTCCCAAATTATCTCTTTGAGAATTGAACATGACAATAATAGAAGGTTTCTATATGCTATTTCAGGATCGGATCAGGAATTGTAGTCAGGGGAGACGCAACTGTATGAGGCAGGGGTCTGAAGGCTACCTTGAAAGGGGGGGGGGGGGGCGATTCCCCAGAAACTCCTGAATTTTACAGATTTTATAGTGTTTCAAATATGTCTCCTATTTAGTCATTTTTATTATTTTCTGTCATTTTTTATCAGGTGAAATTATTAAAATGACGCAAATTGTAAGGGTTTCTGGGGGGAAAATAGCAGTTATCCCACTGAAAGTAATTCAATCAATCAAAAGATTTTGTCATTTATTTCTCTGAGAGTGAAAGAAATTATTGCTTCTTTTATCGTATACATTTTTCGAAACAAGAGACTACGATTTACCTTAAACTTAAAAATTTTAGAGGGGGGGGGGGGCTCGCACTGGTTCCACCCCCACCCCCCATCCCCCAGTTAAATCCGCCACTGCATTTATGTATGTGCTCTTGCAATTGACCTTTTTGCACTCACAATGATTGCATTTAATATTTAGTCATTTTTCATACAATTTTTGGGAGTTGAACTATATTCAATCTCCCTGGGTCATCACGCACTTTTCTGCGCAGTAATTTGTATTGATTTGTATAGTGGTCGTCAGCGGGGGTTCTGTGTCAGCTGATTTACTCCTAGGTAAATCAACATAAACTTTTATAAACATCCGCCATTAAATAATCCATGTAACTTTTCTGAATTAATCTAATTTTGATAATTGACATGTAAATAAATGCAATGATATTGTATTCAAATTGATTTGAATACAAGATTTCGATCAAATTGATACTGATAGACATAGAAAAATAAAAGATAAGGTTGAAAATTGTCATTTGTAGCACAGCGTCACCTATAAACATAGATAGGGAAACGAACGACAACTGCACACAAGCCCTATTGACACCGTGGCGCGAAATATCGAATATGGTGCGAAACCTCAGAAAATTTACAAGAAATAACTCTACAACATTGTGTATATATTTGTTGTTTTTTTTAATGTGATATAAAAAATGCTTGATGTTACATGTAGATTGAATTAAAACACGTCATTCCCAGTCAACAACTTTCGATTGGGATCGGAATACGAAATAAAATTTCTTATATCCGGTGGCAAAGTGAAACTGCTTCATGCTTCAAGTTATTGAATTACGTAGTAATTGCACGTTACACATTAGAGAACTGTTCCTTTTAATAAAGAAAGTCACAAAATAGATACAAAATGAGTGTACCTTATTCATTACTGTTACCGAGCTTTCGTCGACTATAATCTCGAATTGGCGTGTTTCGCTGCGCTTGATGATCTGACGGTAAGGTCCACATTTTCTACGTGAGTAGTGTGATATTTGTTTATGAATATTTTGCGCATACATGGTATGTCTCGGCTAGGAATAATGGAAACTTTCTCACCTATGTATGTAAAGACATATTAATCTCTATTTTTAAAAATGTAGAACACTTTTATAAAATGACAATGTTTGAAAACGCTTAGAGCCCCGATGTCAGAATTTCCTTTTCCAAGACATCAATATGTCAAATTCATTATCCTTTTTGAATAGTATGTACCATATTTTGTACCAGTTATCCATTTTGAATCCCCTATTACAATGGGATTTTGCTGCACTCTGTTATGTTAGAGTGGATGTCATGAGTGTGTGTCAAACAGAAATTTTAAGAGCATAGGATAAGGTGCTGCCATGTATTACTTCACTATCAAAGTTTAACCCAGTTGCCACAATGTTGAATTTATGCTACAAAAAGGATTGGAAATTGCTCTGGTCAAAACACATTGTTTATTTGTCTACAGATGAAAGAGACATGAGGATTCTCCCTCACAAACTGAAGGAAAAAAAATAGTTATGGATCTTGTACATGTATAGTTTATTAATCACTATAGATTTCCAGCATCACAAGTCTGATTCCACTATATGCTTTCCATACTGTCAGGTTCATTCACTCCCTGTTTGAGCCACAGTATAATATCCCAAATACCTTGGCAATAAATAACATTATTTGACTAGTATTTCATTTTTAGCGGAGTTACGATGAAGTCGAACTCGGCTTATGATCTGATGAAGTGCCTTTGGGCGGGCAGGCGGGCACGCATCAACATTTTATTTCCGCACCATAGCTCTTGAACAAATTATAGGATCTCATTCAAACTTAGATGGATTGTCACCCTCAGTAAGATGAGAAAGCCTATCGATTCTGGGGTCACTAGGTCAAAGGTCAAGGTCACTGGCTATAAATAGACTGAAATTTGGAGAAAATTTTGTTTTCCGCACCATAGTTCTTGAACGAATTATAGGATCTCAATCAAACTTAGATCGATTAAGTAAGACAAGAAGCCTATCGATTCCGGGGTCACAAGGTCAAAGTCACAGTGGCTATAAATAGACTGAAATTTGGAGAAAATTATGTTTTCTGCACTATAATTTTTTAACAAATTATAGGATCTCAATTAAACTTAGATGGATTATCGCCCTTGATGAGACAAAGAAGCCTATTGATTTTGGTCAAGGGTTAAAGGTCAAGGTCATAAAGGATTTAAGTCGGCTGAAATTTATGTACGCAAAATTTTGCTCCCTGCTTGATAATTCTTGAAAACTTTTCTGCCGGTTCCCTCTATGCCCATTCCTTGCGCAACTCGGCTTGTGCATTTCCGATGCCCGACTATTTTTAATTTTTTTGCATTTCATTTATTTTGAGTTATTATACAATTATTTACCATTCCATTGATCCTCTACAGGACTGTAGTATACTCAGGTGACAGTTTAGCATATTGGACTACCTTTTCAAGTAATGAATCCTTAGAATTAGCTATAACTAGGATTAAACTTGAATGTATATATACAGGGGAAAACTTCTTCATAACTGCAAGGCATTGATAACCATATTGATTTGAATGTTTGGGCCATAATATGTGGTCACATTTTTCATGAGAATATAAAGGGGTGAGATTCTAGAAAACAACAACACGACTTCAGTTACTCGAGGAGCGTTGTGACCCATGGGCCTTCCATTATCCATGTTTGCTGTTGTAACGCTTTGAAAAACAACAACAGTTGATTTGTATCTAAAATCATCATAATATTCAGTCATTTATCCCCCTGTCCTTCCAGTACTATCTTTTCTAACTGAATTTCCACAATGTTCAACTCCCACGAGTACTTTAAGTACTTTGATTATAATAACCAGACACTATGACCTATCATACCTATTTGAAGAAGTTGATATGATTATACAGCATAGTGCACCAAATATGTTTAGATAACAACTTTATATTCAATACCAATGGAAATATTTCAACCAAAGCAACCCATGTGTTAATTCATTGTATCTTGTTTAACGTCTGACTCGAGAATTTTTCACTCATATGGAGACATCACCAAGACCGGTGAAGGGCTTCAAATTTAGACCTTTGCTTGGCGCTTACGGCCATTGAGCAGTGAGGGTTCTTTAGCGTGCCACACCTACTGTGACACAGGGCATCCGTTTTTAAGGTCATCTCCGAGGACCCGTGACATTCACACTTGATGCCGAGCGTTTGGCGATGGAACTGTCACTACCTGTATCAACGACTCGGGTCTCTCGCGGCCGGGACTCGAACCCCGGCCATACGCATACGGGGCGAACACTCTAAACCTCGAGACCACCGCGGCTCGACCCATGGATCTCAAGGCCCATATGTCAAAGCTATCTTACTCTCACAAATATATATGTCTCTTCATAAGTTTATGAGTCCTACTTGTAGTCACACACTGAAACAAAACCTCGCTACTGGTTAACTCAGAATCCATGCACATTGCATTAAATATTTGTAATAATAAACAATGACACTTCCTCTATATTTATGCAATATTATTGTCTTTAAAAAAGACATGTAATACATGAGTGCATGTACTTGTTTTCCATTAAATTCACACTTTAGTATGTTGCACAATATATCCATTGCTCTGGGCTCACAAATACATTATTGATTCTATCCAAGTCCCACATTTTGCAGATCTTCTTGAATTTTCTCTGTAACCTGTAAAGTTGTGGGGTCCAGGGGATATGACATCATCAATGTAAATGACGTACCTGTTGAAATATATTCTGTATATTCAAATATTGAAAAAAAGATTAATATCTAATATACTAAGAATTCTCTTTACAAATGTTTGGTGTTAAAATGAATAATTCTATCTTAGAAAATATTGTACCTTTCTTGCTGATTTTCAAGGCTGTTGAACTTGTTGGCTCGAAGCCCATTTCAACTTGCACTGGTCCTTAGGATAGTGCTTAGAAAAAAAATCATCATAATTAATATTTGCAGTTATTAACCATTAATTATACTGTGTTAGACAATGTAAATTTTAAAATTGTGTGTCGCAATATATATTCAATGAAATTTAAAATACTGATATATTGAAAATTACATACATAGCATGTATTTCATTATGTTGATTTTTAAAATCTTCTCTGAAATCAGTATTATATATATCTAAACACTATGTTGAATGTGTGCAGTGCAGCAATGTGAACTCTTGCAGTAGTAATACATCTGAATGATTGTTCTTTATTTATATTGTTATAGCTAACTACTATTTAAACTGTACATACCCCCATCCCCGGGTCCTTGTTGTAGTGAATAAATAGCATGATTATCATATTCCAATATGAGATGACAGATATGTTTTCATAAACTGCCAGTTCATTCTAATAATATCAAAACAAGTCAACTATAGATTTATCAAACCTGTCTCTTTTACCGAGTGTGGGTCCAGAGAAGGACATACATATCTTATTATCATACAATACATACACGTTTTGTGAAATAGAAGAGGAAAAGTGAGTTGAATACAAATCCAATTTGCCATTTTGTTTTCACGTACCAAACGAAATTATGATTTCGTTGTCCACGTTGAATGCATCCATCGAATTCCTCTTTTCAGAAGATCTTCTCAGAAGAAACTTTGTTTAAACCCTCAATGACTGCATAAACAGTATTGAAACTCGCAGCACTGATCACGCTACATCAACAACTTTGTTTACGTAGCGCAGCTATGCATGGTGGTGAATTTCGTGAGGTAAAAAGTGCCATTCTGCACGGACGAAACTTTTGGTCCATTATTATTACGTTGACGTTTTCCTAATCTAACCATGGCCAAATTCCCCTTTCTTACGTCGAGACGACCCCCTCAATCGTCAGTCACAGCAACAACTTGCACTTTCGGAACCCGTTTTAGTTTTTCCTTTACTCTATAACGGTGTACGGAATTCCGAAAATAAATTCACGTGAAAATACACGATTTTTACTGATCACGTGGTTGCTATCCATCTCTACCTTAAAAGTTTATTGTTATTTCGAATTTCTAAAATTCGGCTTGAGCATCACTGAAGAGATATTATTTGTCGAAATGCGCATCTGGTGCATCAAAATTGGTACCGCATAAGTTTTAAATATAATAGTTCTTACATGATGTCGTCGTTTATTATCTATAGAAACTCATCAGCTATGTAATCAAATATCTAAATAAGTATGTAATATAATTATGTAAAATGCCTTAACAATTCATATGAAACACAACAGACGGCAGTCGACCTGATGTCATGTTGACTACCAAATAAATTTCCCAGTTACATATAGTTATACTTTTACAATGAAAGGTGGATATAACGACCAGTGATCAATCTCATAACTTCTACAAGCAATATAAAATAGATAGTTGGGCAAACACGGACCCCTGGACACACCATAGGTGGGACCAAGTGCCTAGGAGGAGTAAGCATCCCCTGTCGACCGGTCACACCTGCCGTGAGCCCTATATCCTGATGCGGTAACTGGAGTTATTCGCAGTCAAAATCACTGTGTCAAGAACGGCTTAACAAGCGCTTTGAAACACGTCAGACAGCATTTCACCGAATGATAGGTTGTACTGACGAACTAGATTGATGCAAGGTGAAGATAACGAACAGTGATCAATCTCAGAACTCCTAGAAGCAATACAAAATATATAGTTGGGCAAACACGGACCCCTGGACACACCAGAGGTGGGATCAGGTGCCTAGGAGGAGTAAGCATCCCCTGTTAACCGGTCACACCCGACCTGTAGAATTTGCGAAATGCTGACTTCAATCGAGACCGTTGAAACCCTTTACCGTCAACTTGTTTGTCAGTAGCTTACCTCGATTTAAAACCTGACTATACACACAACAAGCTCTTGCATATTGAGTCAGTTGGGATATTTAAACACCATATACAGGTGATAATGGAATATTGCAACAAACTACATAAATATGCGAAGTTGACGATGGAGAAACTGAAATCATCCCGTTTTTCATACAGTTGAGTTGTCAGTTTGCCGTTAATGTCTACTTTCAATGAAATATCTAAGTATGAAGCAGAAGTGGACGACTCTGTGGTGTCCTTTATTTCCAGCTCACAGGGATATATGGAATCGACATATGAATGAAAGTTGTCATTGTTAATAGACAAAATGTCATCGATATATCGAAATGTCGAATTCAAGGCCACAACGAGAGATTTTGTCTTCTCACGTAGAAGTTTTTGAATAAATTCTGCTTCATATGAATATAGAAAAAGGTCAAATAACATAGGAACACAATTCGTGGCCATGGGAATTCCAACAGACTGTTGGAAGACCTGATCACCAAAGACCACGAAGATATTGTCAATGAGGAACTCTAGCATATTTTTTATTTTAACTTCAGAGTACTTGTACGTGGAATCAGAGTGGTGTTTAACAAATTAAGTTTTTGAATGACTGATCACTAGATATGAATATTTCACTAGATATGAATATATCAAACCAATGTGTGAATGAAATCAAATCGTGTCACTGCATAAAATATCAAGTAGTTGAAGGTCGTCTCAGAATATTTTTTCTCATTCAGTAATTTTAAAATAAATCCTGCCTAAAAAATAGACAAGGGTCGGCTTTTAAAGGAGCTCAATTTATGTCCATGGGAATTGCAAAGACTTAATAAATATTGCCAATACGTAATTAAAACATATTTATTTATAAGTCCCATAGTGCCTGTGAGTAAAATACGAATGGTATTTAACGAAATGAAATATTGATGATTTATCATCAGGTGTGACTGATTCCGAGTTCCATTTTATATGAAACAGGAGTCGTGTAATGATCTTTAAACTGAGTATTAAATTCCACATGAGAGATGGTGTGTATATATCGCAATTGATTTGATACACAAGAACTTGTTCTGCATATGATCAGTTTTAAATCGAGACAGGCTATTGATAAACAAGTTGATGATGCAGGGTTACAACAGTCTCGTGTTAAGTCAGCATTTTGCAAATTCTATTGTCGTTATTACGATGTAATTTGCAAAGAGAACCTATATTCTGGACAAATGCTATCTGATGTTTCATGAAGATTATTAGACTTTTATTGACACACTGAATTTGACTGCAGAAAACTACTTTTATCAGATCAAAAGATAGAGTTCACGCTGGGTGTGGCCTGTCGACAGGAGATACTTCATCCTCATAGGTACCTGATCCCACCTCTGGTATATTCAGGGGTCTGTGTTTGGGTAACTTTCTAAGTTTGTATTGGTTTTAAAAGTTATGAGACTGATCACTGTTCATTATCCCCACCCTTCAAATCATTGTTAATGGTTGAAAAACCATACATTGTAATTGATTTTGTTAAGAAAGATTGCAGATCCATTACAATGTGAAACTTATACGGTACTAATTTCGATGCACCAGATGCGCATTTCGACAAATAATGATGCGCAAAGTAATAATAATAAACGCAATGAGTCCCAAGAAGGACGAATTAACAAGTCATTGGGAGCAGTCCGGGTTGTTTTATACATTCATCAATTTAATTAATGCAATATGGATTGAAATTGGAGGAATTTGAGTCGTGTTCGAAATATGTCCCTTCTAAAGTAGAATTTATCGGTTAAAACTAGCAATAGAGGAGATCTGTTCAATAACATTGTTTTTTGTGTCAAACACGATCGCTGTTCCATCCTAAATGATGTAATATGCATGCAACTATGTTTAATACAAATATCAAGGCTAACTGTCATTCAAATGATGTATATTCCTCCATTTCATGTTTATTCTAGACTACTATAGTGATACTTGATCACATAAGTGCAAACAGTTTGTAAATGTGTAACATGTTTCCAGCTGTCATACATAGAATGAAAGGTGAAGATAGCGAACAGTGACTAATCTCGTAATTCCTATAAGCAATACAAAATAGAGAGTTGGGCAAATACCGACTGACACACCAGTCTAGAAATCGTTGCTATAGGAGGTGTTAGCTATTTCAATTTTAGGGAAGCAGTAAAATTGATATCATAGAAAAAAATTAAAAACTACTATCAGTCTAATTGTCCTTTTTGCATATAACAATTAGTTAGACTTCCTATCTGGAATAATACCATTTTTTCATAAGAAATGATTTCTTTCGAAAGAAGTACTGAAATCTATGAATATTCTATGAATGAAAAAGTGAAAATAACGAACAGGGATCAACCTTATAATTCCAATAACGAATACGAAATTTAAAGTAGGGCAGATACGGACTTCTCGACACGAAAGAGATGGAATCAGGTGTCTAAAAGGAATACGCATCCCTGTTGACCGGTCACTTCCGTCATGAGCCCTGTATATTGTTCATGCAAACGGCAAAATAATTAGTTAAAATCAGTAGTTTGTTATCCTATCAGATTTGCATCCTCTCTTTGCAATTATTTCAATTAACGAGGATTTGTTTCTAATATTAATAAAGTCGACTATATTGAGAATAGTGGCACTTAGTAAAACGTTCAACATGATTGTTAAGTCTCCAATTGTCGACAGTTGGTGCAGCGGAATTTTCTAAAGGTCTTTTTTTGTCGATACAAGGTTTTGACTTTCCGGATCTACGATTTTATTCTGATATCCGTCTCCTAGAACAGGATCTAGGATTGGGCAACGTAGAGATTATGTATCGAATACCTAAAAAAAACACCAGAAACATGTGCATAAAACTCCGCAGCACTTCATATACATATTGATTATAGTCAACAATATAAAAGATGACATGAGAAATGATTTTATTGTCACCTGGAAAAAGGTAAGCTGTTCAAAAATTCCAATGTTTCGATACAGTTAGTTAAATAAGGAAGTGAAAATGAAATATGTTGTCATTTGATTAGTTGTATGTATTATTTGAAATATGTCCGGATATTAAAAATACTTCAGTAAATCGTAAACTAGCATTAAATTAAGACGTATGTTCATGATTGTTGTTAATGGGGTTGCAATTGTTATCGACATTGTCTACGTAATTTTTGGTGATCAGATTTTCTGATAGTCTGTAGGAATTATACTCCTTAATTAATCTGCTGGGTTTTTGTGACAGAGAGTATCGGCGACTTTTCATCTGTTAATAATATATTTTCCACCGTCAACTTTCAATATTTATGCAGCGATATTCCGACAGGGGATGGTTGCTCCTCCTATGTACCTGGTCCCACATCTTCTGTGCACAGGGGTCTGTCTTGGCTCAACTCTATTTTGTATTCATTGTGAGAGTTTTAGAATTGGTCGATTTTCTTTGTCATCGCTTTTCATTTTTAAATCTAGTAAGATTAAATCAGCATTGACATCTTATTCAAAAGAATGGCATTTGTTATATTACTTCTTCTGGTGCACAAAATTAATAATAGTGAATTAAGGTGGATCGATCCTCATGTGACTTATCAATAATAATAGTTAAAAGAGCAAAAACTGTATTAATTTCCATTCAATATAGTTAAATTTAAACAATAACCATAGAAAATGTGTATTTTGCCACATTTTTTAAAGATGTCAGACATAAAAAAAACCGGAAGGATATGTTAAAATCAGAATATCACACATTTTCGCTGTACAGAATAATTAAAATAGAGAAAATCTTGTTGAAATGACAAATTTTAAATGTCAACAGTTTAGAAAAAACTGTTAATTCATAAATATCATATGTAAAGATTAATTGTAGATATTAGGAAAATCATGCATAATAGACATGCAGTGGAAGAAATACCAGCATAGGAGTTATTGCCCTTGACAACATTTTTTTAATTATAAAGATTTTATTATCTATAGAAAATATACACTTTTTAAATATCAATAGTTTACCAATTTTTTTTATTTTATGCAGTGAATAAAATTCCTCTCAAGATATATTTCTTTCATGCACAAAGTTTAATTTGATAAAGATTTTTGCAAAAACCTATGACATCACACGAGGATCGATTAACCTTAAAAGGGCGTCAGTTAGTTTGAAAATTCCATATACATGGATTTCTTTGGGAAGTACATACACTTTGTGCAGTAAAACTCTACCTAACGTGAATAAATATGTATTTAACTGAGTCATTTCAAAAAGATGAGTAAACAGATCAAATACAGATACATTGAACATGAAATTCTCGTAGAAACATGTTTTTTTTTATTGCAATACCAATGCACTACCGGTAATTCATATTTACATATAAACACACATATACAGTTGCTTTTAATTATAAATAGTTGCAACTGTAACGCATCCAACGAATTAGACTGTATGATGTATGAAGATGTACATTATATATTGTACATATTGTACTGTAAATCTGTGTACAGGTGATTAATATGTTGGTTTTAAACCAAACTGAAACTTCTATTATTTTCAGGATCAAGGTTTGTCACTATCAGAAGATGAACGGTCTCACACTTAGACATTGGATTCTCCTCATCTGCTCCATTTCTGTCATCTCAGCAGGTTTGATTTTTTACAACCGAATAGTCAAAATGTATCAAATGTTGAATGATGTAGGTTTTTTCAATCCAATGCATAATTTCTCTCTGATAATGTGATTTTATATAACCCGGGGAGGGGGGGGGGGGCTATATAGGATTATTCTATTGCATTATTCCACCAAGTGTAAAACTTATACGGTACCAATTTTGATGCACCAGATGCGCATTTCGACAAATAATGTCTCTTCAGTGATGCTCAACCGAAATGTTTGAAATCCGAAAAAGCAATGAATTTTTAGAGCTATTATAGCCAAAAACAGCGTGCCAAAAAGTGGAGTCAAATTCGTCTAAGGATAAGACCTATGCATGAGGGAGATAATCCTTAATTTTGAAATGAATTTCTAAATTTATAACAGCAATTAAATATGCATCCGTATTTTCAAGCTAGTAACGAAGTACTTGGTTACTGGGCTGTAGAGACCCTCGGGGACTAACAGTCCACCAGCAGATTCCTCGACCCAGGGGTCATAATGTAAAACTTATACAGTACCAATTTTGATGCACCAGATGCGCATTTCGACAAATAATGTCTCTTCAGTGATGCTCAACCGAAATGTTTGAAATCCGAAAAGGCAATGAATTTTTAGAGCTATTATAGCCAAAAACAGCGTGCCAAAAAGTGGAGTCAAATTCGTCTAAGGATAAGACCTATGCATGAGGGAGATAATCCTTAATTTTGAAATGAATTTCTAAATTTATAACAGCAATTAAATATGCATCCGTATTTTCAAGCTAGTAACGAAGTACTTGGTTACTGGGCTGTAGAGACCCTCGGGGACTAACAGTCCACCAGCAGATTCCTCGACCCAGGGGTCATAATGTAAAACGTATACGGTACCAATTTTGATGCACCAGATGCGCATTTCGACAAATAATGTCTCTTCAGTGATGCTCAACCGAAATTTTTGAAATCCGAAATAATAATGAAGTTTTAGAGCTATTATAGCCAAAAACAGCGTGTCAAAAAAGTGGAGTCAAAGTCGTCTACGGATAAGAGCTATGCATCAGGGAGATAATCCTTAAATTTGAAATGAATTTCTAAATTTTATAACAGTATTTAAATATACACCCGTATTTTCAAGCTAGTAACGAAGTACTTGGCTACTGGGCTGTAGAGACCCTCGGGGACTAACAGTCCACCAGCAGATGCCTCGACCCAGAGGTCATAATGTAAAACTTATACGGTACCAATTTTGATGCACCAGATGCGCATTTCGACAAATAATGTCTCTCCAGTGATGCTCAAACAAAATCTTTGAATTCCAAAAAAACAATGAATTTTTAGAGCTATTAATGCAAAGTGCTGATAAACTGTAATGTAAAACTTATACCGTACCAATTTTGATGCACCAGATGCGCATTTCGACAAATAATGTCTCTTCAGTGATGCTCAACCGAAATGTTTGAAATCCAAAACAACTATGAAATTTTGGAGCCGAAATGTTTGAAATCCAAAATAACTATGAAGTTTTGTAAAGAAAAGAATTTGGTATCATCTTAAATGTAAATGTCATAGAAATCAGATCAAAATGAAATGGTGTTCTATAGTTCTGCGTTTGTCCCATAAATTAAAAACAACGTTGATAGTCCCATATTACAGGTACGCCTTTAACTCTCCTGGCGTATTTCGATGTTACACAGTAGTGATAACATGTTTTGATTCTCTTTCCATTACATGCACTGGGTTTTGAGACTGTTAATGTTAATCTCAAATAATCTAAAGAGGTTCACACCTGAGATTTGGTGTAATGTAAATTTTATGGGGAAGTGTATTTTTGATTTCTGCATTGAAGGACAATCAGATAATTAAAAAGAAAAACTGGGGTTGCAACACTTGTTATTGAGATACGGTGTTCTAAACATAACCTTTTTGCACTTAAAATTTATTCAATTGGACTTGATTTGTCTGTTGGTGTCAACACAACATAAGCAAAGCAGATCAATCATTACATAAAAAAGATAAATAAGCATGTCTTCTAACACTACAGATAAAAAGGTATACCAAAATCCAGGACTAAGGGCCCACCTTAAAAGGACGTTGTAGGAGTAATGTCAATTTCTAAAATTATACATAATAGGTCTGGTCATAATATTTAAAATGGAGCAAAAATGTGGGGATTGGAAATCAATCGTTTGAATTATTGCCGAAAATACTGAATTTCCATGCAAAAATTTCGAATAAATTTTAAATTACGTTTTATAAGAATCAATGTTTTGTTTGGAAATATATATCAACCGAGTTGATGAATAACTAGTTCCAGGTCTCATTTACTTCTATCATAAATCATAAAACTGAAATACCTGTATATGAGTATAAAAATAGACGATATATTGGATGAAACAGAAACTATAATACCATGCAGGTTTAGAACTTTGTGATCAATGAATCGTTCCGCCATAAAATGTAGTCCCTGCAAACGCTTTCAAAATTTGAATTGATACAAAATTGTTCAACTGGATAAGGTTCAACAAGAGATGTCATAAATTTGCACCAATGGGATCAGTATTGAACCAGTAAATACTTAGGTGTATCATCCTGCGCAGTTGTGCTCAAAATATCCGGAGCTAATTTCCTTAAAAATCAAAATATAAACACAATCAGTAAAAGGTGGATATTTTAAAAGGACAATGTTAACATCCCAGCAATGTCAGAAACTCCAAAATGTACAGAATAGATAGCTAAGTTCTTATAGTTGAGTTATTTTCATGTTTTAAGGTATATATTCCTGATAATCATAGTCAACACAAAGTAATTATTGCTAATTGTTTACACATGTATCTTAATCAGGATATTTTTATTTCAGAGATGATAAGATTTTGCACTTTACTATTATATGTGATACATGTACATGGTAAGAGTAGATAGAAAATATGAGTGAAGCAGTCTTACAGTCAAAAGACATATATCGCTGTTAAAAAATAGTTACTTGTGAACTTCAGAAGCTGTTGGTGTTTGTTAAATCAAATTTCGAAAGGTTTTCGATATTAGCTCCTAAAAAGTGGGTGCTTTCAATTAAATAACTTTTGAAACCCATATAGATACACCGATGAACTTGACACACAACATGGCCTACCACTTTTGAATGAATCTAGGAGAATATTTATCATTCATAACCATTTTAAATTGTGAAGTCATTTGCTCACATCGGATGTTTACAACAGTCAAGTAAATGCCCAAACCAATCGAATTTTATCGATTTCCGGGAAAAGCATAGAGTTTCGCCAACATTAAAAAAGATGAAGATAACGAACAATGATCAATCTCATAACTCCTATAACCAATGCAAAATAGATAATTGGGCAAACACGGACCCCTGAATACACCAGAGGTGGAATCATGTGACTAGGAGGAGTAAGCATCCCCTGTCGACCGGTGACACCCGAAAATTATTTTTCGAATATCTATAGCTGTGGTAAGTGATATCCATCTAAAGTCAAAATAAACCTGCTTTGGCAAACTGCCATTAGCTAAGGCGACCTGACATGTTTCTTTCGCAATGCAAGGAAGTGATTAAAATAATCATGATTAGACTATAGTTATTTTTATTCTTATTGACGTTGACAATGGTGATATAGAGATAAGGACAAACGAGAAATGTGACACGATTATATTCTATTGATTCCTCTTACAACATAGAAATTAAAACAAGAAACACATCTGCACCATGTCTCTTATAATCGTGTACACGTATTGTTAGTCGTATATTATCGGTCGATCACTGTGTTATGGTAGATTTTCAATTAAAATATCCATACATAATGTCAGACAGGATCATTTCAGCTCCTTCATCGTTAACCTCCCAAATTCCTGCAGCAATATTGCATTATCAATTGTATATGGTGTTTATATCTCTCAACTGATTCGATACGCATGAGCTTCCTCTGCGTATGGTAAGTTTTTAAAGGCAGGTTATTGACAAACAAGTTGATGGTGCAGTGGTTTGCAAGAATCTCGTTTAAAGTCAGCATTTTGAAAATTCTATGGTCGTTATAACGATCTAGTTTGCCAATACAACCTATCATTGGGCTAAATGCTGTCTGACGTGTTTCATACCTATAGAGAGACCGTTCTTGGCTAACTGATTTTGACTACGGAAAACTCTGTTTACCTTATCTAGATATGGGCTCGCAGCTGGTATGACCGGTTGACAGGGAAGTTTTGCTCCTCCTGGACACCTGATCCTACCTTTGGTGTATTCAGAAGTCCGTGTTGTCCAACTATCTATGTTATGTTGCTTATAAGAGTTAAGAGATTGATCACGCAGGTACGTTAAGGCAAGAAGGCAGGTAATGAAAATCTTTACTGGGAAACAATGTGACGTTAACTTTCGATTTTATTTATGCTTACTCCTCCTAGGCACCTGATTCCACCTCTGGTGTGTCTAGGGATCCGTGTTTGCCCGACTATCTATTTTGTATTGCGAGTAGGAGTTATGAGCTTGATCACTTTTCGTTATCTTCACCTTGCATTGATCATTGTTCGTTATCTTCATCTTCCATTTATGTAAATTCTATTTATGCATATTATCTAGGCATAAAAAACCATGCAGCTACTAAGATCAAAAGAAATGCGAAATGTTATACTGTTGTCATGTACTAGTTGTGTCTGATCAATATGAAAGTAAATTGATGACGTCATAACTATACATCGAGTAGCATGTAAATATCGATAAAATGTAGATTATTTGAAATATATGACATGGGACACGGATATATGGAATGTATATGTGAAATACTGATAATTTATTGATACTATGGAGGTATGTTGATTTCATTCATTGACAATTTTGTCTAAAGGAACAAACCTTCACTTTAGCGTGTCGATCCGATTTTGCCTCAGTCATACACTGATGTAAAACTGCAAAAGTAACACAATACACCGCATACTTTTAAAGACGTTTCATATAGTGTGTCAAAGGTTATAAATTAATGTACACGGTAATTACTGATAGAATCGTCTCTTATGAAATTTTTAAAGAAAACTGCATATCATCAGTGTAGAATGTAAAACATAGGCTAGATGGTTTCGTGTTTTGATATTTAATAATAATTTTCTACTGAAAGCTGCATGATTCTATCAGCAATTCTGATAAACTATGGGTGTTTTACTGTCATCCTCGTCAGTTAGACCAATGTTTTAACACTGGGGTAATTTATTACTTTTCCATTTTCTATTAAGGTGCATTAGTGATCTATTTACAACAGTCATGCAATGACTTCATACGAACGCACATCCTTGTCATGTTAAAAGTCTTTTCGTGTACACAACCAAATCTTTCTTTTTTCAAGTAAGTAGCTCTCTTCCTCGGTGTAGGACAACTTTAAAGAATATGCAGTTTACGTGCATAAATGGAGTATGATCTGCCTTAACATAACCGTTCAGTGTTCGTTATCTACACCTCCCATACATTATTGTTGCAATTAATTGAATATATGATCATCTGCATATGTTTACGGCAAAATCAATTGTGATGATGGAACAAAAACCAACTGAACACAAAACATAAAATATCAGACTTAAGTCCAAGTTTCAACTTCGCTTCATATAGAAATCCAAGCATATCTTTCTCTCTCGCTTTTTAGACTGGGTCACGTGACCCCGTCTATTAGTTTACTGTCAGTCGAGGCCTCAAAACGGAAGCCGTGCCGAGAACACATGAATTGAATCTACGTGGAAGAAAAGAGTGCATAAATTGCGCTGATAATTTTGTATATAGATTTGAAAAAATATAAGATCAATATTTTGGGAAAAAAAACATTCTTTTTATTTTTCATTGATTTATTAGATGAATTTGAATTATCTTTCAAACAGAAACGGTTGTTGTTTTTCATGAGCAAATATTCTTACTTTTTTTACATCCGGGCTTTTTTACGGACGAAACCGAGAATATGCTAAATATATCCGGAGTTTGTCGTGTTATTTATTCTATGCACGTAAAAAAAAGTTTTAATGCAAGCTAACAATATTACCCCCCCCCCTACAACTGTACAGGCGAGTTCTTTTGGACGTTTTTCTTATCTATTTTGAGGTCAAAATATCAAAGTCGCTTTTCACTATATACTGTATATTTGAGCTTGCCTCTAACTTTTATACATGTACTTGCTGGTACATGTTTATAAGACTTCAAATCCTGATGATATTCAAGATTCATGTTGCTTTTGAAATCCAAAAGTCAAGGTCATTATCACACTAAATACCTATTGCGGCCATTCAAAGCTTCATACTTATAATATACGTGCATGTTTTTACTTCGTGAATGCAAGTATGCATAATTTTCCAAACTGCAACTCGGACATACGCATCTTTGATACATAATATTTTGAAATTATATAATTTACAGATCTTTATATTATATTATATAAAACAAGATGTCTGGCTTGTGGACTTGTATATGTATGATTGACTATCACATGTATATATCTTTCATTGCATAGGAAACTTCTAATCCTAATGTGTGTCAACAAATTTGAAATTATGTAAATGATTTGTTAAAATGTTTTCAATTTACATGTACATATTTACAGTTCTAGTAGTTTAGACAATATTTTATGCCCCCGAGATCGAGGATCAGGGGCATTTTGTTTTTGTCCTGTCTGTCATTCTGTAATTCTGTCATTCTGTAATTCTGTCTGAAACTTTAACCTTGCTAATAAATTTTGAACAGTAAGTGACAGACTTTGATATTTCATTTGAGTATTTCTTGTGACAATACCTTCTTGTGGGTATCAACATTTTTAACCCTGTGACCTCCAATTTGTAGTTTAGCCTACTTTTTCAAAAATTTAACATTGCTAATAATTTTTCGACAGCGAGATAGAGCTTTGATATTTCACATGAGTATTCCTTGTGACAAGACCTTTCCTTCTGTACTATACCTTTCGACCTTGACATTTGACCTACTTTTAAAAAGATTGACATTGGTCATAACTTCTAAATGGTAAATATTAGAGCTTTCATTTTGCACTTGAGCATTTCTTGTGACAAGATCTTGGTACCAAGATATTTGTAGTTGTGACCTTGGCCATCTTCGGAATTGGCCAATATCGGGGGCATTTTGTGTTTCACAAACACATCTTGTTTTATACAAGTTTGGAGTGTTTACATGTCCATCTCATTATAACCTTTTTTTGTGATACTGAAAATAGCGATGCAAACCCAGCATGGCAATTTATTTAACCCTGATCAGACATCAGTCTGTATTATTAACTCAAAATCTCACATTGCAACAGTATTATATTCTTTACACAATAATAGTTCACTGTTCTATATCGATATTATTACTATTCAACAGTAATGCTTTTACAATTGTTAATTCTCCAGATACTGATATATGCATACTACTCTAAAATGCCTGAATTCACAGCACTTCATGTTATATTGTTTCACTTGAGAAGACAGTTGTCTGACTTGTGGACTTGTTTATTTATATGTTGGACTGTAACATGTAAATATTTTTCATTGCATGGGAAACTTCTAGCCCAAATGTGTGTCAAAAATTTGAAATTACTGTTACCAATTTTGTTACAATGTTTACAATTTACATGTTCTTGTTTACAGTTTTAGTAATTTAGAAAATTTTCTTTACTAAAGAAAGAATTGGAGTGTATACATATCCACTTGATTTTAACCTGTCATGTGTTATTGACAGGTTGTATTGTGCAATTCCAAAGTATGTCAAAAACACGAAAAGGAAGTTGCAAGTTAATCTGGAATTCAAGACCTATGTCTGATTAAAGTATTTGTCTGGAAAGTTTTCATATGAATTGTCATATTAGCATAACTGCACCATTTCTGAAAGTTATGCATTGGACAATTTGACCCTGTTTTTCAGTCCTTTCAGTACTTTGATTTATGGTTTGCGTGTAAAATTTATTCGGATTCTGAACAGACCTATGACATATTGGCGTAAGGAACAATATGCCATATGAGGAATACAAGAAATAGAAATAGGCAAACAAGGAATCCTCGACAAACCAAAGGTGTGATCAGGTGTCTGGGATGAATAAGCATCCCCTGTCGACCGCCGACACCAGCCCCGAGCCCTATATCTTGATCATGTAAACGGAGTCATCCGTAGTCAAAATCAGTGTGACAAGAATGTTCAAACAGTCGGTACGAAACACGTCAGACAGCATTTGACACAATAATGATTGGTATTCAAATCAAATATGTGGTTTTTATAATATTGAAAATCTTTCCAATGATGAATATTATATCATATATTTCTTTTCAGTGAAATGGCCAAGAGGGACGTATACTTTGGTTAAACCAAAGAGCGGATGTCCCTCGGGGTGGCTGCAAGGATGGCGATACCAGGACAATGAAGATGATTCTAACCAGAACCGCGTAACATACGGACATCACTTCTTTGGTAAATAGTAGCTTCTATACAGGCATTCTTAGTAAACAAACTCATGAACGTGCATAAGAATATATTTTATCTTAAATACAACGGGGAAATGTTGTTTCTATATAGATCAGACATACATCAGAATATATATACAAGTACAAAACATTTATAGATGCAGAATTTGCTACATTTGTATGTTGGGCATGTAAATTATTTCAGATATGGTAGATACAAATGTACCATGCATAATGCAAATCTATTACGTTAGAAAATGAATCTGTTTATCCAGGCATCAGTGGGTCCTCTCCCAACTATATGAATGTATCTTACTGCACCAAGGATCTCGATGATTGTAATTCCGAAGGTCAGTGGCCCAGTGGGAACTACTGTATTCTGAAGCATGGAAACACATGTCCTATTGGAGGTAATTGAACATGATCTATTTCTTACTATTCATTTTTTTTCAATGCACTTTTACGGTCCATTGCAAATCCGTAAACGATGAGTAAATGCTTACTTCTCATGGGTACTGGCAACTGTTTTACTTATCCATTACTTGATTGATGAAAAGTGGAAAATCTGCAGGATTGTTAGTTCATTATTATCGAAAGGTACCCCTAAATATAACATGTATTAGTGATAGGAATATATGTTTTAAGTCTTCACAACACTCGGTTTGTAATTCAAGCTTTCCGGAGTGGAAGCGTTTTTTGGGATGACGAAGACAATAACAATATAAACCGTGCTGGAGGAGAACTACCGAGTGGAAGTTTTGGCAGGAATACAAGAATTAACTACTGTTGCAGGTACATCTTAAAGCCTGTGCATAAAGAAAATAGAGCATTGTATTTATGATTTTATTTGTCCAAAGGCTCATTGATACATTTCTAAAGTTCATTATTAAAGAAAATAGTCTTTGATAGTCCCCATTTTTAACCTATATCAAACACAAGTAAAGTTATTACTGCACTATACCCCAACCTATCGATGGATGTGTGTTTCCCTGTACTATATAAAATATTTTGATATAACAAGCAGCAACCATCTCATAATTTCTATAAAAATTGAAAAAAGGATAACTGTGGATCCCTGGATACACTGGAATTGTATCGGGTGTGTTGTAGGACGTTCAAAACTTTATGTATTAGAAGACATTTGTTCAGATCAACTTTTGTTGAATTTCAGAAATGACGGTTCCTACTCAACAAGAATTCGACTTCCAAAAACCAAGCCGTTTTATCTGTTGAGATATACCAGTTACTGCCAACGTGTTGAGGGAATGTACTTCAGAGAAGAAACCGTGTATACTGATGATGAGGACGACAACAATATCAATAGCGTGTCCGGAAGTCATCCATTTGGACCGGTTAGCGGAGGAAGGAACCACAAGCTTTACTATTGTTACTATTGGTCACATTAATAAAGCACTGTCTCATGACAGTAATAATTCTGAACCAGAATTCTATATGAAGTCAAACATTATTTCAGAGGATAGTAGCAACAATACTAATAACACAATCAAGTATCAAAACACTTTCTTGAATTCAAATTTGAGTGGTTTGTTTTCAAGTTTATGGGTATCGCTTTAGTTTTAAACCTTTGAAATCAAGGTGGTTATGAATTAATTTACCTGATTTTTCGCTTCATTTAGTATCGAGTAGATCATACTTCTGAAGAGATTTAAAACTGATCATACACAGAACAAACTCTTGCATATCGAATCAGTTGATAAGTAAAAACACAAAATAGAGGTGATAATGGAATATCGCTACATGAATATGAGAAGTTAAAGATGGAGTAACTGAAACCATCTCCCTTGTCATAAGGTTGAGTTGTTACTTTGCCGTCAATAGCATTTTCAAAAAAATATCTAAATACATATAGATTTGGAAGACTCCGTGGTGTATTTTATCCCACAGTTGTAATTCACAGAGATACATAAAATCACCAGAATGTTTATTTATTACTCATGGGAACTAGTGGTAGTTTTTTCTTCATATCTTATTTCTATGTGATTAAATTTCGTTTTATACGCATCTTCAAGAATAGGAAAAAGAGGGAAAATTTCCAAACCTTTATTGGCATATGATGAGTAAAAGCATGTATCAACATTACACAGAGTGTGAAACGTCCCTTCCACAACCGATAAAATGAACATGATGCACTGCATGAAAACTATTTTCTCATGGTAAGGAAACTGTGCATGAAATATGCGGTAACTCGAAGGACACATCGCATATCTCCAAAGTATTCAAAATTATATGTACTTGTCTTTCTTATGCTTATAGTCATTAATTCTAATAGTTCATTCACCGAAGTATTTAGATAATTAGCCACAATACGGATTTAAATCGAAGCCCTTATTTCAAAAAGTATTGTTAATTAAATGTGCCGTTTTTCGATGAACTGACTGTGAAAGTACTGTGATATATTTCGAGAAAAAAAATCAGTTTTAGGGGCCTATTTTATTCACATTGGACAACATTTAAATACACGTTGACAAATTCCGCGAGCCTTATATATTTTAGCAATGTAAATACTCCAATAAAGCGTGGAAAGCGAGTATGAAATGGTAATATTGCAAGTAAATAATGTTTAGTTGGTTCGCTGTCTACAAACTATTTGATGATATTATTCCTTTGCATATTTGTAATTGGCGTTGTTTTTCTAAGATAGACAGTTCAATTATGGCTGATTTTGACTACGGATAACTCCGTTTACCTGATCAGGATATAGGGTTCAGGACGGGTGTGACCGGTTGACAGGGATGTTACTCCTCCTAGGTGCCTAATCCCACTGCTGGTGTGTTCAGGGGTCCGTATTTGCCCAACCAACTATATTGTATTGCTTATAGGAGTTATCGGATTGATCACTGTTCGTTATCTTCATTTTTCATTAGAGAAATTATGATACGTTACATTATTGTCAACTAGGCCTAGCTACTATCACGGATGCATTTCGGGAAAAAACAAAAAACACAAATCAATAAAATTGCTCAAATTTAAAGTGGAAATCAAAATATTGCATTTTTATAAAGCAAACTTATTATTATTATTACTACTATTATTATTGAATTGTGATTTAAACGTCGTTAAAACGTGGAAGCACGGCGTTATACCGCCCGAAAGATGTTATGACTTCAAGGAGGCATAATTCTATAGTTCAATGAAAGGCGAAGATAACGAACAATGATCAATCTCATAACAATACAAAATAGATAATTGGGCAAACACGGACCCCTGGGTGCACCATAGGTGGGATCAGGTACCTAAGAGGATTAAGCATCATCTGTCGATCAGTTACAATCGCCACGAGTCCTTTGAAGTAAGGAAATACAATATTTTATCATTTATAATTAAAAGTTCAATTATTCTGTATCTTTATTTTTTTTTAAACTACGAGTTGGTGGAAACTGGGAGCAAAAGTTATATGTTGTTACAAAGTGAAGGTCAGTTGATCCAAAGGGGTGTTGAATTTGAAGAACAGACCAGAGTGTATGTTTTGTTGTAGGCAGAGTAGTGCTTAGCTCCGCTATATACATTTTTGCAGTTTATTTGGGTCTCTGTCAAAACGGTATTTCAAAAAGTACTTAGACAAAGGTGACTGGGTGGTTTGGTGGGTTTTTTCAAGGGTAACTCCCATGCTTCAACAAATATTATCCACGTCCTTTTTCTCACAGTTTCTTTCGAAAAATTAGGGGAGGGGATTGCAGTCTAAATCCTTTCTACTGACAACTAGTACACCCTTAAGCGGCACAAAACTCCGCAATGCAATGATATTTACAACCTGTTAACGTTATAATTTTTTTCTCGATTAAATCTAATCTGTTTATCAAATGGCTAATAGATGTCTTCAAACAAGAGAGCGCATATGACGTCATACATAAAGGTGCGAAAAATAGCAAAAGTAATTATGCATATCGCAAGATTTGAATTTTATAGCTTTCAAATTCGGAAAGTGCACAAATTATACCTCGCATTGGGTCAAATGCTGTCTGACGTGTTTCATACTGATTGTTAAGCCGTTCATGACACACTGATTTTGACTGCGGATAACTCCGTTTACCTGATCAGGATATGGGGCTCACGGCGGGTGTGACCGGTCAACAGGGGATGCTTACTCCTCCTAGGCACCTGATCCCACCTCTGGTGTGTCCAAGGGTCCGTGTTTGCCCAACTATCTATTTTGTATTGCTTATAGGAGTTATGAGATTGATCACTGTTCGTTATCTTCACCTTTCATTAAAACACATTTAAAGTAGATGTAAACATGAAAAACATTACTTTTGCTGAAAAAGAAGGGAAAAGTTTACAAACACGTGTTGTGTCCATTAAGAAAACAAATGGTTTACGCAAGGTTTCAGTTACAAGGGTTTACGGGCTGTGTAAACCTAGGCCGTCCACGATTTCAGGTAGATAAATAAAAAGAATTACATAAGGTGGGCAATAGCAAAAGAGAACAATAACAAAACAATAACAAAAATGAATATGAATTCGCTTACCACTAGAACTACACCATGTCATTTACATTGTAGATGAGCTCTATTGATCAAGAGCACATGTCTTATTTTGCTCCGAACTTAACATTCATTGGCAATCCTAAACAAAACAAAAACATGTCGTGAACAGTGTAAATACGTCTGCAGATTTAGTGTAGTTTTAGTGCTAGGTGATCAAATTTTCACATTTTATATGCTACAAAAGACCCAATATGCCAATTTTAGCAAAACCTGATACAGAGTATGTTTGGGTGGGAGATATTTGAATTTGTGCAAACGAAGACCATACTGCCTCTCCCTTCCAAAGGGAGTTAATAAATAAAAGGCAAAACAGATCTTCACAAAACCAATGAGCCAAGCAAAAAAGGTGTAGAAGCTTCATGATATGAAATGAAAACTCCCGTTTTCTCCAGACTACAACGAATAAGCCGGGGGCAGCGATAGGGGATTCAATTTTACATGGAGATATATACACACAAAAATTGTAAAAATATTCTTGTCAAGAACAGTGTTTAGTTATGTCTGATACGCAAGCATCGTCAGAAAGTAAAAATCAAAATTTCAAATCTTGGCCATCGAGGGTATGGCGTGGACATAATAGGGAAACAAGAATATATTTGAAAAGAATATCTTTATTCCCGTCATGACCCTATGATGATACACGAACTACGGACTCTCCCACCGAGGTCTGTATTTGCATCAGTTAATGACGAAATAGTGATGTAAATGTGCATTTTCACGGTTACGAATTGTATTAATTTCGTTAACGATGTAAATTTAAACCGGCGAACATAAAGTGGCAAGAAATGAAATATACAGCATATGTGATGTTCATATGTTACAGTCAAAACATTTCACGTCATTGGGCGTTTTAGAAGTTTATCGCCGCGGACGAGTCCATACATTTTTCAGCACAGACTGGGGATTTTTAAATTGAAAGCGAATGTGTTGAAATTGAATTTAGTGAGGGTTTCTTTTCCTTTAAGTAATCAAGTGTATTTGATGCATATGAAATAATCCACAATTAATCAAAATTGGCTAAGACAGTTTGTAAACCTGGTTCGAAATATCTCGCCGTATAGACAAATACCCCGAACGGGGAACGAGTTAACTTTTCAATCTGTTGAAAACTTTGTATTGAACACATTGTGAAAAACAATCATCACAAAGACAATGCATTGCCATCAAGTTAATTTATTAACATTGTTCAATCGTATACGCAGCCAAACAATCATTAGCCAGTGCAGCAACAGGATGAGGCCAAAAAGGAAAAGAACTTAGTAAGACTGTTTCATAGATTGTTTTCTCTGAAAGGTGTACATAACGAACAGCGAACAATTATGATTTATTTTTGGATCCGACAAATTATGATACGTTACATTCTTGACAACTAGGTCAGGCTACTGTTACGGGTGCGTTTCCGAAAAACAAAAAACACAAATCACTAAAAGTACTCATATTTAAAGTGGAAATCAGAATACCGTATTTTGATATAGCAATCTTATTATTATTATTATTATTGAATTGTGATTTAAAAGTCGTTAGGAAGAGGGAGCACGGCGTTATATCCCCCAAAAGATGTTTCGACTTCAATGACGCATAGTTCTATAATTCAATGAATGGCGAAGATAACAAACAATAATCAATCACATAAGAATACAAAATAGATAATTGGGCAAACACGGACCCCTAGACAACCTAAAGGTAGTATCAGGTGCCTAGGAAGAGTAAGCATCCCCTGTCGACCAATCACAACCGCTGCGAGCCCTTTCAAGTTAGGAAATGCAGTGTTTTATCATTTACAATCCAAAGTTCAATTATTTTGTATCTTTCTTTTTTTAACCACCAGTTGGTAGAAACTGGGAGCACAAGTTAAATGTTGTTACAATGTGAAGGGCAGTTGATCCGAATGTGCATTGAATTTGAAGACCAGAGCAGAATGTATCTTATGTTGTTGGCCTAGTATTGCTTAACTCCGATATATCAATTTTCTCGCAGTTTATTTGGGTCTCTGTCAAAACGGTATTTGAAAGAGTACTTGGACAAAGGTGACTTGGTGGTGTGTGGTTTTCTTTTTGTTTTTTTGTTTTTGTTTGTTTTGTTTTTTTTGTTTTGTTTTTTTTGTTTTGTTTTGTTTTTTTTTTTTTTTTTTTTGTTGTTTTTTTTTTTTTTTTTGGTTTTTGGGGTTTTTTGTTTTCTTTTCTTTTCTTTTTTTTTCAAAGGTAAATTTGTTGCTCTGATACTGCAATGTAATGCTATTTACAACCTCTTAACGTTATAATTATTTTATCGATTAAATATAATCTGTTTATCAAACGGCTAATAGATGCTTTCAAACAAGAGGGCGCATATGACGTCACACATAAAGGAGGGTAAAATAGGGAAAATAATTATCCATATCGCAAGATTTGAAATTTATAGCTTTCAGACTCGAAAATCCCCAAATTATTCCATTAAAGCACAACTAAAGTAGTCGTAGGCATAAAACAATAATTTTGCTGAAAAAATGAAAAAGTTTACAAACACAAGTTGTGTCCATTAAGAAAACAAATGGTTTACGCAAGGTTTCAATTTGGAAACTTCAAGTTTACAAGGGTTTACTGGTTGCGTAAACCTAGACCGCCCATGATTCCAGGTGGATAAACAAAAAGAATTGCATAAGATGGGCAATAGTAACAGAGAATAATAGCAAAACAACAAAGAATGAATACGAATACGCCTAGCACTAAAATTACACCATGTCACTGACATTGTAGATCAGCTCTTTGGGTAAAGAGAAAATGTCCTGTTTTCTTCCGAACTTAGCATTGATTGGCAGTCCTAAAAAACAAAACATGTCGTGAACAGTGTAAATACGTCTGTAGATTTAGTGTAGTTTTAGTGCTAGGTGATAAGTTTTTCACATCCCATCTTCTACAATAGACCCAATATGCCAGTTTCAGCTAAACTTAATACAGAGTATGTTTGGATGAGAGAGATTAGAATTTGTGCAAATAAAGACCATACCTCTTCTCCCTTCCAAAGGGAGTTAATAAATAAAAGGCAAAACAGATCTTTACAAAACCAAAGAGCCAAACTAAAAAAGAAGGTTGTGTAGAAGCTTCATGATAGGAAATGAAGATCCGTGCTTTCTCCAGGCTACCAGAAATAAGGTGGGAACAACGATAGAGAATTCAAGTTTTACTTGGAGATATATACACACAAAATTCTAATAATCTTCTTGTCAAGAAAAGTGTTTAGTTATATCTAATACGCAAGCATCGTCAGGAAGTAAAGATCCAAAGTTCATATCTTGGTTATCGGGGGTATGGTGGGACCATAATAGGGAAAGAAGAATATATTTGAAAAAGATATATTTATTCCCGCCATGACCCAATGATAGTACATGAACTACGAATTTTCCCCACCAGCGTCTGTATTTTTATCAGTTAGTGACAAAACGACTATGTAAATGTGCATTTTCACAGTGAGAAATTGTATTAATTTCGTTAACGATGTAAATTTAAACCGGCGAACATAAAGTGGCAAGAAATGAAATATACAGCATGCGTGATGTTCATACGTTACAGTCAAAACATTTCACGTCATTGGGCGTCTTAGAAGCTTATCGCCGCGGATAAGTGCATACATTGAAATTGAAAATAGTGGGGGGGAGGGGGGGGGTCTTTTAAAAAATCTAAATTATGATGCATATCAAATAATCCACAATTAATCAAGATTGGCTAAGACAGTTCGTACCGTTTACGAAATAAACCTGGTTCAAACTATCTCAACTGTATAGACAATTCCGCCTAACGGGGAACGAGTTAACTTTTCATTCTGTTGAAAACCTTAGATTGAGCACATTGTGAAAAAGAATCATCACAAAGATAATTCATCGCCATCAAGTTAATTTATTAACATTCTTCAATCGTATACGCAGCAAAACAATCCTTTGCCAGTGCAGCGACAGGATGAGGCCAACAAGAAACAGAGCGAACCAAGACTGTTTGATAGATTGTTTGTCTGAAAGGTGAAGATAACGAACAGCGATCAATCTTATAATATATATAAGCAATACAATAAAACGTTCCTTCAAAGAATATAATCACCATTTTCATGGATGGGTTGTCAAACTTTGCCATGTGCTCGGTGCTTACGGCCGTTTAGCGGGGAACTATTTTTATCGTGCCACACCTGCTGTGACTCGGACCCTCGGTTTAATTTGGTGGTTTTTTACAACAAGCAAGGGGTGGTGTGAACCTTTCTAACCCGGATCGCAACGGGATTCGAGCTCGAGACAAGGACGGCATGCCATCCAAGGCAGTGAAGTACGCCAATGTTATGGTCACCGCCCCCGCCCCCTCTGAAGACAGAAGATACCCATTCCACCGGCGATGGGGGTTTAATCACGGACGAACCTACTCTCCCCTCTCAAGGTCAACCTGGTGAGTCACTGCATTTATTTAATGTTCCTATTTTATACTGACTTAGTTCAAATACGACCGGCAGTTCCGCCTTCGTAAAGCACTCGCACAACACATCTCGTGGGGCGATGTTAATGTTCAATCTTCTGGCATCCACCACATGCAAATTCATATCCTTGTCATGTCCTACATTTCATATATACTTATCATCGCCGATGCTCTATTAGCATCACGCTCAAAATCACACGGCCTCTCACCTCTGGTCGTCGCTGGTTCGAATCCCGCTCGCGCCTGTATTAAAATGAGAAAGTTTCCCAGTTCACTCTCGGAATGTCGGTGGTCTCTTCCCAGGTACATTGTATCTGGGTTCTCTCTTCCACCAATAAAAACTGGGCGCAACAAGATATCTGAAAAATTGTTGAGTGTTGCGGAAAACAGCAAATCAATCAATCAAATGTATCTCAATGGCAAACCTATGACACGATTTTGATTGTATCTATTTTGCCAAAATGCCATTCATGTATCGTTATGATAGGTTTCGTAGCCTTTTAATAGACATGGCTAGCAAGACGGTCAAACAAAGTGTAACTCATAGTCAGATCAATGCTACAGAATTGCAAATTCTTGCTTACCCTTCATTCCCCCATTCTTTGAATTAGTCCGTTATATCGCGTAGCTTTATTTTATTCAAATCGCAAACCTATACTCAAATCAAGAACATCAAAGCATATGACTTTTCAACACTTTACTCGACCATTACTTACGATAAATTAGACTAGAATTTTTGACATCATAGACAGCTGTTTCTTCAACAAAAATGGAAAACGCAAATATTCCTATCTAGTGATCAGTCATAAAAAAGACTTTGTTAAACAACAATCTGATTCCATGCACAAGTGCTCTGACGTTGAAATAAAAATTATGCTAAAGTTCCTCATCGACAATATATTCGTCGTCTTTGGTGATCAGGTCTTTCAACAGTCTGTTGGAATTCCAATCGACACGATTTCTGCTCCCTTGTTAACTGACCTGTTTTTATATTCCTATCAAGCAGAATTTATTCAAAACTTCTATGTGAGAAGAAAAATGATCTATTACCAATAATAATTTTCATTCATGCAAGGTGAAGATAACAAACAGTGATCAATCTCATAACTCCTACAAGCAATACAAAATAGATAGTTGGGCACACACGGACCCCTGGACACACTAGAGGTGGGATCAGGTGCCTAGGAGGAGTAAGCATCCCCTGTTGACCGGTCACACCCGCCGTGAGCCCCATATCCTGATCAGGTAAACGGAGTTATCCGCAGTCAAAATCAGTGTGCCAAGAACGGCTTAACAATCGGTATGAAACACGTCGGACAGCATTTGACCCAATGCGAGGTTGTATTGACGAACTAGATCGTTATAACGACCATAGAATTTGCGAAATGCTGACTTCAATCGAGACTGTTGAAATCCCTGTACCATCAACTTGTTTGTCAGTAGCTTACCTCGATTTAAAAACTGACTATACGCAGAACAAGCTCTTACATATCGAATCAATTGAGAGATATAAACACCATATGCAGGTGATAATGGAATATTGCTACATAAAAATGGGAAGTTGAGGATGAATAGGCTGAACTCATCCCGTTTGTCATACAGTTGAGTTGTCAGTTTGCCGTTAATGTCTACTTTCAATAAAATATCTAACTATGAAGCAGAAGTGGACGACTCTTTGGTGTCTTTTATTTCGAACTCACAGGGATATATCGAATCGACATATGAATGAAAGTTATCATTGTTAATAGACAAAACATCGTCGATATATCTAAATGTCGAATTGAAGGCCACAGCAAGAGATTTCCTTTTCTCGCGAATAAGTTTTTTAATAAATTATAATTAATATAAATATAGAAACAGGTCAGCTAACAAAGGAGTACAGTTCGTGCCCATCAGAATTCCAACAGACTGTTGGAAGACCTGATCACCAACGACCACGAAGATATTGTCAATGAGCAACTCTATCATATTTTTATTTCAACTCCAGAGTACTTATGCGTGGAATCAGAGTGGTTTTAACAAAGTCAGTTTTTGGATGACTGATCACTAAATATGGATATTTCCTTTTCCCATTTTTGTTGAAAAAGCAACTGTTTATGATGTCAAAAAGTCTAGTCTTTAATTGATCGTTAGGAATGGTCGTGCATAGTGTTGAAAAGTCTTGATGTTATTAATTTGGGAAAAGTTTTGCGATTTTACTAAAAGTCTTTTAGAATCCACATTTGATTAACACAACTTCTGGGATATATAGTTGCAAAGTAAGTTTGAAGTTTCTCCTTCACAGCTGTTGATATTTTCGCGAGGAGCAAAGATAGGGGTTTGGTAGATCACTTACTGGACCAGCAATGTATCTTTGTTTGTAAGGGTTTTTATATAATTTAGGAATCCAGTATAGGTACTGTAACTAATATTCATTCAAACCATTGACTGGGATATTAAATGTGTCTAAAACTGAAGCATGGTTTTGAAGAATTCCCTGTTTTAAAAGGGCAGTCGGAGTATAAATACGATTACCAAAAGTGGAATTAATGCCAAGTTCGTTTAAAATACAGTTGTAATAATGAGCCTTACAAACAAAGACAATGTTCTTACTAGCTTTGCCAGCTGGAACCAAAACATATTCCTCATGTAACCTATCTAATTCTTTTATCACTTCTGGTTTACTTAACACAGAGTGATAGATGATACGTATTTGTGTTTTTATATGTCTAATACGGGATTTTAATATTTCTCTGATGCTCTTAACCCATTCTGACAATGTATTAAGTTCTTCTTTTTCATATTTATCCCATCGTCTGGCATAATCTTCGACATAATTCATAATAGAAAGTTCTGTCGCCATTTAAAAGACCGAGGTTCTCTGTATTTAGGACCTTTTAGAATAGGTGATTTGAGGTCCTCATTTTCAACTATATCAACATCACCAGTAATGACATTTTCAGCATGACTATAGTTGAAAGAAGATGAAGAACACGCTGGTGGATTATGTATAAGATGGCCTATATCTAGACACTGCAAAGTTTGCTTATAATTAAAAAGTTTAGATGCAATAGTAGAAGTATAGCTGTAGGAAATACAGGGTGTAGAATTGAACTTGAAATAAGTTGGAATACGACTGAACCCTTCTATGACTAAGAAATGTAATGCTAAATTCACGCCCCAGGGGTTCAAGGGTTTTGAATACATCTTGATTACAATTGTAGGTACCAAGGACCTCACATGTGTCAAATTCAACTTTCGTAGTAGTTATCTATTATCAACAGTCCCTATGCAATTACGTGTTATTGGTTTGCTATTTCAGCAATTAGATTATTTTTATTCTATATAGTTTACAGAGGATTCCGAGAGCGTAAGTGATGTGGAGCGATATATGCTATTTCATACACACTTTTCTGGTTTGTGCTGGAACCAGCCTCACAGCGGATAAGTTGCATTATATTTTCACCTTACTTGTCATTATTTGGATCTTTAGCACCTTCCATAACAGATATACCCTTGATCCAAATCGTTAGTCTTCATTAATTACAGTTTCCGATAATTATCGACAATTTCAATCTAATTTTGGACTTATAGATTGTTGATCGGTTCATGGTTTGTTTATTCTGAATGTCAAGCCTGATTAGAAAAGTAATTGCTTGGTTAATTTTGAAGTCAATCACACTATCGATTCTATTTTCATGCAAACATTTGACTGATTTTGTCTCAGATGTATTTGGCGTTGACTCCTTTTAAATTTCATTGAATAGATATTTATTGGAGTTCGTATGGTTACAGAAGTCAAGAAACCACATCAGGAAGTATAATGTTCTGTTATCCAACTTTTCCAACATTTGTCCTACGTTTTCTAACCTTTACGTCATGTTTTAGTATCAAACAGGGGATCTTGAAACACTCGCTCTCTTCTGCTCAGTACTTGTTTCAAGGATGCGTGCTATAGGGGTATAGGTTTAGGAGTATTGATTGGTTGGGTAATTTTGTATTTTAGCTCAAGTAACCGGCTTTTAATTTTAATCTTAGCTGAGTTAGAATTATTTTTCGCATAACTTTGCAACGTTTGGATTAGTTTGATGAAATCATTTGGAATTTCCGGTTGAAAACGTTTGAATCATTACAGTTTATTGTTAAATCTTACGAATTGTTACAACTCAATATTATAGAATTTTACCCTATTATGCAGTAATTACCTCAGTTTTAAGGAAGTTTTTTTTATGGAATTCAAACATCAAAGTTATTCTAGAATTTTATGCTGGGAATCTTAAGTACCAATAGGAATCCATTAGAGATATATCAGTTTAGTTATGGGATTTAACTTTCCTCAAAGAAGGACTAAGAAAAGATTTTCTAAATCGGTGTTAGGTTCTTTTTTGTCAAATTCTTGCTTTCCAACATAGGGGTTGTTGAAAGGGCTGACAAGTGATTACGGTCCGCCTGAATTGAGACTACTTTGTTGTTAATATTACTACCTATGAGAGTGCCCATTTTTAAACGGTCAAATTCAGAATTGAGTGTAAGTTTTGGTCAGGAATCCTGGACGTTGTAGATATTCACATGAAAATTGCAAGAAATTCAGGTAATCTACAAATTGAGAACGATTATCAGAAACGTGAAATATTGCTTACAGTAAACATTGCTTTAGTGTGTGCAAGGAGGTTCGATCGCCCTGGCTGTTGAGAAGCGCGACCGCGGAGAACGTGTGGAAACGATGGGGAGGGGGCACAAAGAGAAAGGCTCTCCCCTCGTGTTTGCAGGGGGCCTGGGTGACGGATAAGGTTGTATGTCGCCACCCGCAGGGGGTGTCACAATTTAAGCTGTCACCCGCAGGGGGTGTCACAATTTAAGTTCTTCTGTCTGGATGCCTTTCATTTATCTAGTTTTTCATCATATTTTTTTTATCTAATATATTCAGACAAGTTCACATTTTTCCTTGCCCAGGATAACAAAAAAACCTTATATTTCCCTCAGAGGCTCAATAGTTTCCATTGCCTGGCTTACACTATTCAAATTTCTCCCTTTACTATCTGCTTTACAAAGTTTTCAAGATTAAGTGTCTCCAATTTCAAGTATGCATGTTAAAAAAAGAAAAGAAAGAAAAAAATATCAAATTTGTAGAGATATTGTTCCAATGCATGTCGCGGACTGGGGAGTGCGCTGGGGTATTTGATAATTAATTCTGTACCAAAACCGGCTCTCCGCCACCTACTACTAAAACAGGGTGCAGGTATTTCACGTGTACCCACCCGAGCACCACTAAAGTAGGTCAAAGTCAGTGGATATTCATAGAAAATAGTAATTAATTGATTAAGTTGCTAAAGTTTAATTCGTGGGGCTCTCAGCTAGTTCATAGCTGGGGTAACATATATCTCCTACATGTACTAAGGAAAGGGATGTAACAGGCCGGTGCATGTTGGACAAATGTAAGAAATTCCACTTGTTCTTTACACTAGGTAGCGCGAAGGAGACAGTTCAGATGCGTAGATATCTTAGAACATGGTCACCGTTCAAATGCGGGTACCTATATCCACAGAGGTCCCACTGTTGCCCCTACTTTGGTAGTCAAACTGACAAACAAGCTATCTCCCCAATTCCTCACAAAACATATCCATGCAAGCCTTTCCATCTTATCTGTAAATTTGCATCTTGTTCCTGATTAAAATTAATATTCAAACTTTGATCACTCTTTTTAATCCAGCTGCTAAGCAACATATGAGGGATCACAGGGCAGCCAGTCAAGCTTCGGCATACCTACTGGTTTATTCAGATATTAGGTCAATGTCAACTATTCAATTTAGGCATTAGGTTAATTGTCGTGCGGCTGGTTTTGTTGTATATTAAAATTAATTTCAACAGAGTAGTTCCTCTAGTTAGATTTAACATATATTTGGTTCGGTCATTGTCATGAAGCTATTTCTTTTATTAATGTTGATCATCTATACATTATACACTTATCATTTAACGCAGTCTTATTCATAACGATGGAAGCGCTGCTAGTTCAAATTATAATTAACCTTTTCGCAATAGAATGATATTATCAGTAAATATCCATGAGAAATGCAGACAGGTTTTTTTTTTTCGTAAATCAAGTTCCAAGTACACATACGTTTTCTTAAAATGATAACCGTACAAATATGCTTTAAATAATGGGTACACGGGTCACATTAATTTTTCATAAATATTGTTTTCAGGCCTGATACCCGCTCATTCTTTTGTGATCAGCTAGATGGATTTTAAATATTGAGCTAATAATTATGTTCCTCTTCGTTCATTCATTTAATACTTTATTCATCCTTGAATCTTATATTGTTATTGTTCTTTTGCTGTTTTCCACCAAACTTAACAACTTTCCAGTTATCTGTTGGCGCCCAATTTTTATTGGTGGAAGAGAGAACCCAGATACAATGTAACTGGAAAGAGACAATGGACCTTCCGAAAGTAACCTGAGACACTTTCTCACGTACCGGCGCGAGCAGGATTCGAACCCACGCCGACCAGAGGTGAGAGGCCGTGTGATTTTCGAGCGTGATGTTCTAACCACTCGGCCACGGAGAACCCTTGAATCTTATAACATACACACAGAGAGATATACCGTAAATCTGGATATGTTTGCGTCGATTTATTTTTGCGAATATGGGTAAAAACACTATATATATTTTTTTGCGTTTATTGTTTTTGCTAATTTATGTAGGAACACATATATACATGTACCAATTCTTAGTTATTTTTTTAAAAAAATTAGTTTTGCGAATCCAACTGACTCGCAAAAACGCTAAAAATTAATCAACAGCAAAAATAGCTAGATTTACGGTATATATATATATATAATATAGATAGATAGATAGATAGATAGATAGATAGATAGATAGATAGATACATGTAGATAGATAGATAGATAGATAAATAGATAGATAGATAGATAGATAGATAGATAGATAGATAGACTGATACATACATACATACATACATACATGTGATAAATTCAAGACACTCATCAGAAGGGAAACTAATGACCCTGTGGCTGTTCATTTTTATTCCGATTTTCACACCATAGATAATTATAGCATAATAGGCATTGAAAAACTGAACAAGAGCGATATTTACCGGAAATATAGAGAAAATCTATGGAAGAAAAAGCTTAATATATATATACCAGTTGGTATAAACAAAAGGGAACATTACTGTCTATAAACTATCTTAATGAACATTTTTGGGTGTAGTATATGTGTACTATCTATTTAAAATATTTTTTAAACATATATGTTTATGTATATGCAAGAATTTGCTTTACACCAATTAGAGTGCACTTACGGGTATGATTTAAAAGGTTATTACAGTAGCTCTCGCAATTTTTCAGATGTTTTTGGCGCAATTTTGATACATGACGTTGCCTTTCAGATGTATGTACATTGTGACGTCATAATACGTTGTTCAACGTTAGTTGCTATGCATTTTAATAAACACGACTGATGAAGGCTGGTGAAACGGCTGAAATTTTTGAAAAGTGTTTCAATGTTTTTTTAGTATTCTTACAAAATAGAGACTTTGTAGATATATATATATATATATATATATATTTATATATATGCATGACTAGGTCCATCACTTCTTATATAAATAAAACTAAAAGTAAGAGATGGAGGAATGTCTGATTAGCATGAGCTGAAGACTTATTGAAATTGACATGTACTGGTTTGAGCTCACCTGAGTTGAACTCTGAAGTGATATGTTCTGATCACCTGTTGTCCATCTGTCTGGAACTTTTCAAATTTTTTACTTATTCTTCAGAACATTGGCCAATTTCAATCAAACTTGGCAAAAAGTATCCTTTGGTGAACGGCTTTCAAGTTTGTTCAAATGAAGGACCACTCCCTCTTGAAATGGGGAGGGGGTACTCACAAAAATAGTGTTGAGTAATTTAGAAATTTTCTTCTTACAAACCACTGGGCCAGAAGAGTTGAATTTTACATGAAAGCTTCTTGACATAGTGCAGATTCAAGTTTATGAAAAGCATGACCCCCGGAGTCATACAATTATATAAGGAAAATCTTTAAAGTATTCTCAAGAACCACTGAGCCAGAAAGTTTACATTTACATTAAAGCTTCATGTCATAATGCAGATTCAAGTTTGTTAAAACCATGACCCTTAAAAATATTTATAAAATGTAGTGTTCTTTCAGTTAATGAATTAGATACTAACTTTGAATGCTCCTCCAACCCGCTTGATAGGACATGTCCCCTCACATTGTTTGCCTTTTTAGCTAACTTCTTTAGCAGAGCTGAACATACCAAACCTGTCACTGAATCAACAAATATATCAATACAGTGATTTTTGTACTATAAACTGACAGCCTTGAGAATATGTTACTGGTGAACATAAACACAAACTCGCATATATGATCTTCGCTTTGAAGCCAGTAAATTTCTGCTAGTTCCTTTCTGTTGGCAAATATTGCCCAAAGCAAGAGATCGGAAATATTGGCGTGTTCCACAGGAGTATCATTCTGTTTTGAGTCGGGTGTTTGTTCGCTTGTTTCTTCGTTTTCTAATTAATTTGTTAAAGAAAATGATTTGAAATGATTTAAATTATGTCAAACTATGATTCAGTGTTCCTCATTGCGTTAAATGGTAACTGGACAAATTATTTTGACAATCCAAGATTAGCATCCCATCATTTACAATCCTAAAGTTTTGATACATAGACGATAATGAAAATTACTTTTATCAATAGTTAATCAGCATATCAGCTTGAAATTACTATTTGTAAGTTAATAATGACTGTGTTTTATTGGGAAACAATACATACCTTTGTTTCGCAAAAGTTTGCGGCATAAACGTTTGGCTGCGTTTGAGACTTTCTTGCCTAGTTCGCATTTCTTGTGTATATACGTTTCCTCCTCCTGCGTTGCGCAATGTCTCTCTGGGTTTTTCAATTCTCCCATAACTGATCTGTATTCTTGACACACAATCTTAGCTTTGGACTCATGACTTTGCTGTAAAGAGGGGAATACACATATTTCACTATAATGACATTCATGAATATATTACAGGAGAAAATGAAGATTGCATAAAATCGTTTTTCCATTTCCTAAGGCCGACTAAGCATATACTCGTATGACACACAGTTAATATACAATACACAAGTTCCAAATGTTTCAGTTTTTAGATTCGTTTTCGAAAAAAATTAGTTACACCTTTATTTGGATTTCAAGATCTACATTGAACATATTCCATGAAATAACAAGAGATACAAGCCTTAGCAATAACTATTCAAAGGGTATGGTCAATGTTATATTTTAAAAAAGTTAACCAAATCCTAATGTCGAGATAAAAAAAATCATATTGAAATACCAGATCATTTTCACTACCCATGCAAAGGCCATGACCAAAATCTTTCCAAATACACACATACAAAGGCGAAAAACTTATATGTCCCTAAATATCCGATTACTGGAACTCGAATCATTTCTAAAAGGTAATTTTGAATGCGTTTAGTTTGAAACTAATTTACTTTCGTTTTCGCTTAGGTCTGGGAAATGAAGAATTGACTCACCTTCAATATCCACTGCATGTGGTGACAGTTATCTTCCCATCTACAGTGCACACAAGAGACAGTCTAAAATATAATGTTAAAGTGTAAAACGTTAAATTGTCAAATATGACCACGGAAAATTCAAAATCAAAAAACGTTACGTTGTATAAATTTGATGGTTATTTAAAGAATATAAAAAAATACGCATTCTTATTTTTGATTGTTTTTTTTTTTTTTTCAATATTCGTGCTCTTTTGCTTTTAACTGTTTTTCTACTGTTACTTTTTAGAGTTTTTAAGGACTAAATAAATGACGGTATCTTTTAAATGGTTTTACATCAATATATCATATGAAGGTTTTCTGCGTCTCGCATTTTCTCTCTCGAAAATACCCCTAAACACTGTGATTTTTCATTTGTGGAGTTCTTTGTTTGCAATTCTCCAAGTTGAATTTTAGAGTTACAAATTAACTGACAAATTTTTATTTATGCAAAACAGACGTAACTGTTAGGTATGTTATCACTCAAGTATTTAACAGATGCGTGCACAGAGTGATAACACCTGGTCATCGTTTAAGATAATTAGTAGTACATCCGAGGAGATGGTTCACTGCGTTACTCGTAAATTGTAACATATGGTACATAATTGATGTAAATTTTATTCCAATTTAATTTTTTGCGACTCAAAAATACTAGCAAAAAAGTGAGAATTGGATTATCGCAACAACAAAAAGTTATACTGTATAACCTGTTGTGGGGTTCGCAAATAACATTATTGAGAATTTCACTTTGTATATATATCAAAATGATGTTCAGCCAACATCTTCCAATAAATAGAAGATTGCAACATCAAGTAAGAATGTGTTACTACTTATACAAAGTAATTTATGTTTGTATCAAATATATTTGGCAACAACATCATAGCAAATGTTATGATAACATCTGTAAGACTCTAAAGTGCGATTGTCGCTCCAAAGTGCGATGGTCATTCCAAGGTGCGATGGTATGCGCCAAAATGCGATGGTTTGTTAACGTTATGGACGTCAAAGTGTGATGGTCACACCAAAGTCCGATGATGCGGGGTTCTGTTACGTCACGTCACTGTAACGTCATTCTTAACGTCTTTGAAAATAACACTGAAGAAATACAACGTCAGTTTATCCCAATGAACGTTATTTCTGCTGCAGTGAAGGCACCAACGTCTTTGGGATATATTGAGGGAAGGCATGAATGATTAAGATTGTCATGGATGACAGCAATGACAAGCTGTACATTGATGAGGATTGTGATAATGGTAAAGTACGTTTGTTGTCGAACTATCTACTTCGTCCAAGCAGTCTTTAATTCATGATCATTTATTACTTGCGATTTACGCGTAATAAATTCCTGAGAGTATGCTATATTGCAATACATTATACATGATTTCCAACAAATGTATTATCTCCCTCATGCATAGCTCTTATCTGGACGAATTTGGCTCCATTTTTTGACACACTGTTTTTGGCTATATTTAGCTCTAAAACTGCATAGTTATTTCGGATTTCAAACATTTCGGTTGAGCATCACTGAAGAGACATTATTTGCCGAAATGCGCATCTAGTGCATCAAAATTGGTACCGTATAAGTTTTACATTATGATCCCTGGGTCGAGGCCTCTGCTGGTGGACTGTTAGTCCCCGAGGGTCTCTACAGCCCAGTAGCTAAGTACTTCGTTACTAGCTTGAAAATACGGATGTATACTTAATTGCTGTTATAAAATTTAGAAATTCATTTCAAAATTAAGGATTATCTCCCTCATGCTGTTTTTGGCTATATTTAGCTCTAAAACTTCATAGTTATTTCGGATTTCAAACATTTCGGTTGAGCATCAATGAAGAGACATTATTTGTCGAAATGCGCACGCAGGACACTTAAGGTAACGAATGAACTCGGTATGATAATGAGATCATAATGAGCTTATACGTCATGGCAGTTGCTTTGCCTTGATCAATCCATATTTGGATACACATACACAAACTCTAATTTTAGGATCATATAAAAATATATCGGAATATTGCCTTTATTCTACGATAAAATTAGTCAATTTTCCCTGATTTGACAATACATCATAAGGCATTATGATGAGAAATACCCCGGTGAAGTTTGTCATATGGTTGGAATCAGCGTCTAAAATGCGCTTACTAGGCACATGGCAAAGACGACGCGACGTTCAAAAGATGTCAGCTGTACAACTTTGAAATCGGAAAAACCAAGGTAAATTCTTGTAATTGAAATAATGATGTATGAATACCTGAAACCAAAGTTGTCAACAATGAAAGTAGACAATATTTACTGTGTTTTATACATTGATTCAATACTTTAGAGGTAGTATATACATAGTTTGATGTTCCTTGTTTACATACTGCACACGTCACACGTAGCCGATGTATAGCATATATTAGGTGCACACACGCAAAATAGGCCTATATGTTAGAGAACTGATGCTCAAATGGTACCAGTTGTTGTTTGTTTATATAAACATGATTTACATGAGTACAGGCGGGTATCTAGGCAGTAAAATCCACAGGCACCTAAAGTATGGATATTACATGTACTTACCCCCCCCCCCCTCTTTCTTTTGATTTTTTTTCTTGCTATAATTTCTCTGAAATAAGTAAATTCCCTATTTATCATCCTTCTTTCGATTCATGTAATCCTTTCACGCTTTTTGTAAGCTTCTACCGGTATGATTTAATTCATTTATTGATCCATCAAGCACGTTGGCATACAATCATTTTACACAATATGAAATATGTATAATGATGACAAACTAAATACTAACAGTTCATATGCATATATATATATATTTGGCATGTACATATGACGTTAAACTGTATATATAATTTAGTATTGCATGTATAACATTAGCAACCTATAATTTATTACAAAATTTGTGCTCATTTTTTTTCTATACCCGGACAAGGCCAATCTCTAATGCTTACAAAAAGTGTGAAACGATTACAGTACTTTAGAAATCGAAAAAGAAATGAGTTAGACCGGGAATCAACACATTTCAGATTCATCGCTGCAAAAAATATTTTCAAAAATGGGGGTGGGGGGGGGGGGTGGCGCTAGTATCAGTGCATCAGGTATCTGTGGTAATATCTTGTACAAATGCACGTGTAACTACATTAATTTTGATGCTCTAGATTTACAGTCACATTTAATTTTATCAAGTGACATACTAGAAAAAAAAATAAACTTGGGATATTTTCGCTTACATTACAGTTTGAATAAATGGAAGAAAAATAAAAGACCCTGAATGCATACTGATTGCCCACGTTTTTTATGTGTATTTGAGACCCTTCTTTAATACATTGAATGTTTGCGGCATATGTATTTATAATATGAGAGATGTGCATGATACCAACAAGAATGTGAACTTTTCAAAGAGCATGATATTTCCAATTTTCCACATCTCTAGACCAGTGACCACAAATGTACATACAAGGTAATTTTACAAACTTTAAATAATCCAATCAGGCACTGGATATACATAAATATAGGCATTATTTACATCTAGTCAATATTGATTTCTTCAAAATGATAAATAAGAGAAAATTCATATGAAGCATGTTTTGATATTGCTGTATGGTATGAAATTTGAATGTTTTTATGTTATAATGCACATATAAACTTGAACACTTAGACCTACAATATTGTGTTTTAAATATTTTTGACTGGCAACTTTCATCTTTTTTCCATTTAGTACCCACAGATGACAGCCATATTGGCTCCAGTAGATAATATTCATCTCCATCAGCTGGTTACTACGCTGTACATAGTGGTCAAACCAGGATATCCACTAATTGCATTCAGTGATGTGAATTGTCATCTACATTTGTGCTTATGAACTTTAGTAAACTGTCAAGTTTTAATATCAAGAAAATGACTGCTGCAAAAGCATCTAATCTTGTGTTCTATGGATGTTTTCAATTAAACACAAAACAAAATGAGAAATAGTTTTATTGAAACTTAATTGAAATTCACTTTGAATTACTTTGCATTGACTGAGTACTTCAAATTTTAATCTTTCTACATTTTCATGGTCAAGTGATAAAAAGTATTTGAGAGTGAAGGGGGGGGGGTGTCATATGAAATAAAAAGATTGACACTCCTTTGGTGAACTAGATAGTTTACACACTGCAGCCACTTATCTTTATATTCAATAATGAATTAAGAATATTTCTTAAAACTGGGAAAATACACCCCCCCCCCCAAGTAGTGGAGGAGTATGTGTCACTTCTGGTTTTCCAGTAGCTAGATACATCTTTTGTTGAAAGCAATTTTGATTTTCAAGTTCTCACCTTAAACTATTTCTAAAAGAAATCCAACTCGAGTCGATAAGTATTCCCACGGATTTTTTTTTATATACACAGTGATATAATACAAATATTCATTGTAGAACAAGATACATATACCCCCCCCCCCCCCACCACCACCACCTCATTATGTATGTTTCATTGCAAGAGCAGATGCCGCATGGGTCCAGACTCCTACCCAAACCCACTCAGTTTGAAAAGTAATAACTCCATGACATTTTAATCGTTTTTAAAACTATCAAATTAAGTTATCCCCTTCCCTAAACTGTGTTTCATTGCAAGAGCAGCATGGGTCCAGATATAGACAACCACCCTTCAACAGTGTTTCATGAAAACATACATGTAGTGTATCATATTTTTGTATATATTCTACATCTATTTAGTAGATACTGCATGTTTGTAACCTTGTTTAGACACCCCCCATCCCCAATGCAGGGATTGACACCCGAGACTATATTCCTGGATCAGCGCATGATTTGCACCGCGAATCGTCAGTTACAAATTACACACTGAATTCGATCAGAAATATAAGAACTTGTTGTACTAATGGCCATCACGTATGATGTGTTCGAGGTAATGCAGATAATTCAACACCGCACCGATCTCTGAAATTAAATGCATACTTCTTTGCATCAGATTAAATTTTCAAAAAAATATATAGATACTGGTGTGTTGTTGTATTCATACCAAAGCGAAGAAATATTTTTTGAATATATGTAATACATATATTACACACTTGTTTGTTTAACACATTCACATTGTAGGAATTATTTCGTTTTAGATCTAGATCGAGGGTAGATAGTGCATATATATTTATGTGTGTAGTCTGATTAAAACCAGCTCCCTTCTAATGGTCCCTGACGACGATAGGGGGAAAAAAAGGGGGGGGGGGGTAATCAGACTGTCATTCATTCATGAGGTATAAGATTGGAATTTAAATACTCTGATTGTAAACAGATCTTTTATCCGCTCCGTTATCATTATGTCGATACAAACGCACAATATTTGAATACAAACTAGAGTTTATAATGTCTCTGAAATTAGTTGTTAAATATAACTGTCTTGGTTACTGGGAGTACAAGACCAACAGTCCGGTACAATAAATTTATTACCAAACTGTTAACAGGCACTGTCCCTTGGTGCCCCCTGTAATCAAGTCAACAATTCATACTTTCTTTACTGAACACTTCATACAATTAATTGTTTTCATTTATATAATCATTCTGTTCTAACCTCTCTGCATTAGCATAAAACATTCAGAACAACTGGATCCTACATGTACATATGTTTTATACTTGCATACTGTACTTACTAAACTATAATAATACTGATTTGATTACAATTTTATATGTATTCACACAACACACTTGGACCTATCCACTGTCTCAGAAACTGATGTGTGAGACAGTTGGGTTATTTTATTGTATATATCATGTTGTTAATTTAAATCTTGTCTGCAATCAGTATTTCATATATAGTTATAGATATGTGCAGTGCAGAAGTGTGAACTCTGATAGTATTAGTAATTCTGAATGATTGTTTTCTTATTTTCATTACTATACATGCCCCCCCCCCTTCCCAAGGAACCTTGATTGGCGAATAAACAATAGAGAGAGAGAGTTAAAAGATTAACACTAAAGTAAATGTTTCTTGGTTAAAATACATTGGTTGTCCTGCGTACATGTATCATGTATACGTTTACATAATAAATTGTAATTTTCCCGCCGTGTTACTTCCCTTTCCAGTATCTAATTTTGGATCAATATTCTACATCAGTGCTGCGTTTGAATATTAATTAGATAGCGTGTTTACATGCATATCAAAGATAAAACTGGACGACGGTAAGAGGAAAATAAATGTATTGTGATACCATGAGATTATTTGAAAGCTTTGAACAAGGCTTTATCTAAAAATCACTGTCCAAATCTTGAAATATTCTTGAACAATACACTGAACTCGGGAAAAAACACAAATAAACAAAGTGTAGGGGTAGGTTTTCATCTTGCGGGCCATTTTTAACTTATTTGCAAGCGGATGATCCAATTTGGACAGTGAATACTCGATTCTGTGAAACTTATTCTTTTCTATCATGTCATGTTTTTATTAATTTATGTACAGCTGGCTGTGCGCCGTGTCGATTTATGATCATCTATTTGCGTCTTGTATAATCTGGTCAAATGACGTCATATGACCCTTGACATCTTAAGTAAACATGCGAAGTGAAAGTACAGGAGGCGTATATCTGTTGTGGTACTTGAAGAGTGTCTTTAGTTTTTTTAATATTAATAAATGACCTACACCCAAAACAATAGGATATAAAGCTTCATTTTTCTGAATAATTCTTAAACATGACCTTAAGTCACACGTGCATCTGGTGCATCAAAACTGGTACCGTATAAGTTTTACATGGTAATGAAATAAGTTCTTCATTTTTTGTGAATGGATTTTGCACTGATATTTTGGTGAACCAAAACACGGTTGGTACTGTCTCTACCAAAACACTGTGCCGAAATGATAATTACAATTAAGTATTCTTGATGTATGCTTTAAAGTAATATAAACCACACGAAAGCAGGAGATAGTTTCACATGAAAATACTGGTTAAATTCGTTTAAAGATAGAGATGTGCAATATTTGAATTGCTATATGAAAAAAAAATAAATATCCACCATGTTGGTGCCACCATGATACCCAGCATACACATGGGGCAAACACTGAAGAAATCGGTTGAGCACAGAGTCTGAATGTTCATGCATAGTACTCTAAATTGCTGTTAAGCGTAGATTTAGACAAATTAGAGAAATATATTCAGGAAGGGGCATCTGCTCATCAGCTTAAATGACACTAGTTAGAATAATATAACCGTTTCTCGGGACTGATCTCAGTTCTGTAGGACATAAACTATTTACCGATAGGCCTAGTACATTCGAATTGCACTACAGCACCACCAGATATTAATCCCATGCAATTCATTGTAATGTGTTATTAAGTATGGTTCCATGTAAAAATCAGGCAGAGGGTGATAAGTCGACCGTCAGGGATTAAGCCGATACTTATATATATAGTAACATTGTTTATAGGAACTCATTCGGTGATAAAGTTTTTTTTTCATATGACACACCTTTACAGAGCTGTGTTACTAAAAATAGAATACCCATGTTTTGACCAAAATTGACTCATAAAAATGTTATATATTCTTAAAGGTTTTGTTAAATGAAAAGATCATACATTTTCAAATGGCTTATATAAAATGAAGAAGAAGGCTTCTGTTTACGAATTTCTGTTGTCATTGTGAGTATTTGTTATGTGTTACCATGGTAACCGTTGCTGTAGTTAACGAAAGGATTTTCTAACGGAAAAGCATTCCAACTTTAAGACCATTTTTCTCGAAACAGCAAGCACTTTCAAAAATGTTTCATAATTAGATGGATAAAGTACATGCTATTGAATAATTTTGCTCAATATTTTTTGAAAGTTCTTACTGTACTCGAAAAAAATATATATGAAAGACTGAAAAATGGCGGGAAAATAATATATTTTCATGTTTTTAAGTTTTCTTCTACTTACAAACTATTCAACAAGTACATGTTTCTGTCTTGTTCTAGTAATTATCATATTTATAAAGATCTAAAATGATCTTCTTTATGTGTTTAAATACCATAATGATATGTCTATATACGTAAATGCAAGAAATGGGTCGGGATCGAAAGTCCGTTTATTATTAATCCATTTCTTTCAGATTTCCTCGGGTTATTGTAAATTAACTTATTAGACCGACCTTTAAAGGATATTTTGCACTGAAGGGCGGGTTTAACTTGCAAGTATTTTTGGCTGGATAGTTTGAAGTGGGTGGGTAATTAACAGATTAAAGAAAAAATGCTTGGTTGGCAATTGTTCTTCATTTTGAAATTCATCTATCAACAACTCTTGTGAGGCTGGTCAACGATGTACGTTGTATAGTAGGTTGCTCGAATGACAAGGGATTGGCATTATAGTCCCAAGTATAAAGAGAATGAATGTCCATGGTCTTTTAAAACGTATATCTTTAGAAAAACAAAACTGAAAATACATTCAACATGTTCAAGGGAATCCGATGATAAAACATTAAGATATAATTTATCAACTTTTGTGTTTTACCCTAAATAATTCATTGAAAATATATTTTATTTGAAAAATCATTTTGAATTCATTTTTGCTCTATGTAATATGAAATTTTAAACATTTATTACAAAGCATCTGGGCATTTAAAACTTTGGCTAACAATTCTAGAAACATGATATGGTTCAAATTTTAAATAAACTTTTTAGCACTTGATTTCCTTATGAATCCTTTGTAAGAGTGGAACAAAAACTTTTAGTGAAATGTACGTTTTTACAGTCGTATAATATATATGGTTGTTCAGGAAAAAATGAAAATGAGAACAGAAAGAACAGAAACTGCAAACATTTGTGTCATTAATATTGTAAAATGTGGACAGTTTATATTGACTTTATATAATTTTATGAAACTACATGTAATGTAGAAATGGGATTGTTTTAAAATTCAATAATGTAGTTTAAAAAATGTAAGTTGACTCATTATCATGTCTATGGCTCTATCTTTTACCAAGTATGATTACAGGTTGCTTTCAGATGACAAAACAACTGTTTTACATAATCCATGTAGATATTAGTGTCTGTAAAGCGAATTGAAAATAAATTCTTAATTATTTCATCAATACATTCCATTATCTGTAAGATTTTCTAACAGTTGCAACTTGTAAGTTTAGATCCTTTATCAACTGTATACTAATAAATGTACACAGAAGAGTTCTTTGAAGCTTCATTTTTTTATTTCAAAATCATACTTTTTTAAGCCCAAACAAGGCATACACATGATAAAGGAAAACATGATCACATAAATATATTTGCTACGAACATATTTTAAAAAAGAGGCAGATCCAGAAAAAATATAAGGGTGGGAATGGAGGGGTTGTGACTCATGTATTTACCTTCTCCATCCAGAAAGGGGTGGGTGAAGAGCCCAAAAATTGCATAAAATATACCATTTGAGCTATTCTATGATGCATCACATTATACATGTATTTTTGCATGTCAGCCCAACTTCATTACACAATTTAACCCATTGGTGTTTAATTTGTTCATAAGTTGTTTCCCTTTCGAATTTAGATACATTAGGAATTTCAGTTGAAATAATTTGAATAAACACCATATATAAGAATGCTTTCATGTTTATTTGACAATTTGTCTTTTATTTCTTCATAAAGTTTTGATATTTTGTTTGGATTCAATATTTTAGACTGTATTGATGTTCAACATTGAATTTATGGACTCCTTTGCTTTACTTTTGTAATAGTGTCTTGTACTTTCACTTGGTTTGATTGATTTTCCTCCTGTTACCACTTTACGTATGTCCTTGGGTTTTGCAGAAACCTACAATACAATAAGATAGACACTGGTTTTCAGGACACAAGAATTTACTTATTTTTCTCTCCTCAATATATAATATATATGTCTCTAGTTTTAAGAAGGTTTGAACATTTTATATCAAAAAACTTTCAATTAAAGTATACACCTCAGAGCCTAGTAATATAGTACACATTGATATTTAAATTATACATGTAGTTAGAAAGAATAAAATGCTAAGATTTTGAAAACAAGAAATCCTTAAAGAAACTTGTATACGACATTGAGAAAGTGTTCCAAATATTCTAAATCAGTGACAAGTAGGTTCATGTACTAGTCAGGGCAACAGTTGTATCAGGTTTTGAGTCTGGTTTCTGAGTGACCAATATTTTCCAATAACGGGGGGTTGGGGGTTGGTCGACTTTGACCTCATTATCAGAAGGGGTCATATAGTGCTTGTATTTCAGGATTATTATATAATACTGCTCTACCAAGTTTGAGGTTTATAAAACATTTACACTATAGAGTCTTTGGCACATATGTACTACATGTATTTGCAGTTACGTATTTACCACAGAGGTTTTCAATGCATGTAGTGATGGTAATGACACTCCATGATGCTGGTATGAAAACTTTAAAGAAATATACATTAGCTGAATGACTTGATCTTTGTTATTATTATATATCTATATATTATTATTATTAGAAAAATACATTCAAGAACCCATGCATTGATCAGTCCCCATGACCATATCAAATTGAGGCCAATCTAATTAAAATTAGATGTTAGATCCGCTCATATATTCGCTACACAAACATCTAACAACATTCCGTAGAGGGTCACGTCAGAGGTCAAATTTGCATGAAAAATTAACCAATCGCTACAAAGGTGGAATGACATCGCCATCCAATGAAAATCCTCATTATATACTGTATTTGGTTACTTATCAAAGATTGCGACCTGTGAGGAAATGGAAGCGATTAAAACCGCTTTGAATATATTTGATCTCGAGGCTTTGAAAATGAACAAGAATAGTTACTTAAATGTCATCTTTGCTGAAGTATACATTAAAAGATCCCCCGATGTCGCCATAGTTTAAAATTTAAACAAAACACGCGATAAATAAATCACGGTCGTGGGTGCCGCCATTTTTTCTCTTCCTTGCGTAAACAATACATGGAATCGTGGGATAATACCCTATCGATATGAAGGGGGAAATTTGATTGGCTGTTGCAAATTTGACCTCTGACGTGACCCTCAATGGGATGTTGTTAGATGTTTGTGTAGCGAGTATGTGAGCGGATCTAACCTCTAATTTTAATTAGATTAAATTGAGGCAGACTTTAAGTAGTAATATAATAGATTTCTAATAAAAATGTCAAGAAGACTCAACTTATTCTTATTGATTGATATGAAGATTTATAATTAACATTATGAATTGTTTGACAATAAAATGGAACTCTTTAAAAACTACAGACCCTAAATATTTTCTTTGATATGTCTAATATTATGCATATATTTTTAAAATATGAATTCTGATTTGTCAATAGCTGGTTGGTGACCACTAAAATAATTGATTTTGTGCAAATGAATTAATATTTAAAAAACTGTGTGTGTTTATTATAGAATACCTTGAAGGAAAAAAAATGATGTGGATATAAAAAAAAATTGAAGAAGAAAAATACCGGTAGTCTGATGACTAGAATAGGGATGGGTTATATTCTTGTTGTAGTACCGGTAGTCTGATTACTAGAATAGGGATGGGTTATATTCTTGTTGTAGTACCGGTAGTCTGATGACTAGAATAGGGATGGGTTATATTCTTGTTGTAGTACCGGTAGTCTGATGACTAGAATAGGGATGGGTTGTATTCTTGTTGTAGTACCGGTAGACTGATGACTAGGATAGGGATGGGTTATATTCTGGTTGTAGTACCGGTATACTGAGGACTAGAATAGGGATGGGTTATATTCTTGTTGTAGTACCGGTAGACTTTGAACTCCAGCATGCTAATCCTGATACCTAACCACTAACCTACCTGTGATTTGTGTAAAAGAGGATTACATTATATACATTATATACTAAACATTGCATCTCACAAAGTCATATCACGTCTTAATTTGTATATGCAAATTCGACTGAAACCTATATGTAGTACATAAAACCACAATCTTTTGATATGATACCTTCTACTGATCCTCAGTTAGGCATAATCTACATTTCTATCTGAGACAGGAAGCGTTTGTGTCGAGGATATGTAGTTGTCTGCTATTATTGCAGACCATTACAAATGAAACATGCCGTCGATTAGGCCTAAAACATATCATAGTGTAACTGTTGAAAGTATGAAAGTTTTTGAAACAAGGGAGTGGGTGTCTCATGTACTCAGTAGTCTCATACAATGCTACATTGTATAATACAACATTCGTTATGATTTTTATGCTAGTAATAATAAATATTGCGAATTTTGACTTATTAAATATGTAAATCACACCGTTTGAAATTACCGGAATGCGCCAACTTGGTGACATGTCATATAAAATATGTTGCTCGGTCTTCGTTGCCGGCTGCTCCACACACGGTCTATCGTCAGTGACGCCATATGCATCAATGGATTTCTGACACTCTCCGAAGGTAAATATATTTGTTTCCTTTAGATGAGGCTTGAGGGTAGATCACACTCTGTCGGAATATTGTCCTACACGGCATTCAGTTTTGGATCCGCCATATTCCGCGCACTTAGTGTGTTGACAACGCAACGCCCCTAGCGATCATGGAGGTTAAATTCAAGAACGATAACCGAAATTGCATTAAAATCGAAACATTCAGAGAGGTTTTAAAATGTTATATTGAAACTTTAAAAAAAAAAAAATTATTTCAGAGCGTGCCTTTTTTTAAATGTTATATAATGATATATTTTCATGCCCGCTTTGCTGTTTTTAGATTTCAAAGGGATTACAAGTAGTGTTTTGTATACATTTGCACTAGGCGTGAATTCTCCATGTTTATAATTATCTGTCCATAATTTTAGAACAAGGCGAAATAAATCAAAACTACTTTGTATATTTGCTAAACATATTACTGTGAGTTAGTATGCTAAGTTTGGGTTCATCTCGTGAACATGGACTTATCACGAAAATGCGATTTTGCCTGATTTTTACGTGGAACCATACTTAACAACATGGATATAAAAGCTATATACTTAGATAAAAGATCAGCATATTTTCCCATTATCTTGTCATAATTCGGCTCTCCTCCCCTAAACACATTTCAATTTTGCTGCAATATGAAGAAAATAATTAAACTTATGATCATCCTATTACAATGCGTTTCCTAAAAAATAAAGACAGTAAACTCTCGATAAACCGCCACTTAATTTTTGTTTAATTTATGGCGTTATAAAGAATACAGCAATGAATTGAATTTCCGTCATCTTGGGGAGAAAGAGTTACTATTTTTGCATATGTAAGAATTATTTTCCCCCAGCGTACAAATTTCATGTAAAAATATTTCGTCATTTTTTTCCAAATCTTCTGACATGATTAAAATAATTTTATCAATAATAATACTCCATTTCAAAACAATACACATACAATAGCTCTAAAGATTCATTGTTATTTCGGATTTCAAACATTTCGGTTGAGCATCACTAAAGATACATAATTTGTCGAAATGCGAATCTGGTGCATCAAAATTGGTACCGTATAAATTTTACATACAAGACACATATACACAGTATGTTCAACGTTATGTAAAGCATTATCCAATATCGGTATTTAGCGCATCGCAAGGCCGTTTCCTGGTAGATGAGTCGTCATTAATTAGACAGCCAAATGATATCCCACTGACTTCCTTTTTATGGACTCTTCCCATAAAACAGTAAAATAATTGCCGGTTTCCTGTTGTGTACATTTCTGACGTACGAAAACGTATGTGTACATAATATTGTAATTCTCTTATAGCATTGACAGGTAATATATATTTTTATCTACGCTGAAAGCAGGGAAAATACGCTTTTAAAAAACACATTTCATTAATTAGAAAATTAATTTTAAAAAATCACTGAGAGGGATATGATGACCTCGCGACAAAACAGTGTGTTATATTTAAACAAAAACATACTTTACTTAAATGTTTCTTTACATAATGACTATATTTACTGATTTGGTTATCACATAGTTAAAAATAGAAAAGATGTCAAAAATTATAAATAAATCATTCATCTTATGACCGTACTTTCAAACATTTAAATTTCTTATGTGGTCCTGCTTTTACGTGCCACTAGTCAGTATGACCAGTACGGTAAAGAAGGGGCGAAGGAATGTAAGACAATTCAAAATCGACATTCAAAGTATATCGTCGTTTATCAATTCTTTTCATACAATGAAAATAGCCTTGTATCACCTGGTCATACAACTCTGGTAAGTCCTTAATCTTTAATTTTACTCCTCTATCCAATAAAACTCGCACATAATCGCAGCGGTTAGCTTTCATTGCTTCAAGGAGAAGAATCTATAACAATATAACAAGGTATGTTAATCCAGCTGTTCATGTTAATCGATAATTCATGATAAATGACCTCTGAATAAATAATAAAGGTTGTAAACAAACATTCCTTTTATTTACGTACAGGACCAATTTTCACATTTTTCATTAATAGACGATTGAAACCACCCACTAAGAAATTGACAATATGAATAAAAAGGGCAGTACTTCCCCTTACTTACATGACCATTATCCATGAATGTCTTTGTTTCCTGCAGAAACTGATATCCAGTATAGAAGTAAAGTGGAAGAGACGTAGGCGAAGGGTACTTTGGGTTCAGTACATAAGGTCTAAAATCTTCCCTGTAGCCATTCAATATTTCTCTTACCATATGGCACTCCGATTGTTCAGGATCTAAATGTTACATTAAGACAAACTGGCAGGCTGTAATCTATATTTAATATATTATTAACTTATATTTTAACTTCCGGTAAGTATAATTTTTTCTAGAACTATAAAAGAGACCTTATTTTACCATGCAAGTTTCGATTCAAACGCATAATTTCGAAATTTTACGTTTTCCTTGTTCACTTTCGGTTACGACCGCACGTGACGGTTGGCATACTTAACTCCCAACAGCTCTTTTAGCACCTGTGATGTATTATCCCTATAAATTTGGAGACTCTACCGTTTACCGTATCAGAGAAAGAAGATGGAGTAAATCTATTTTAAAAAAACGAAAATCGGCCAAATATCGTAGTATCTCGTAATAACGACTTATCATTTGGTTCATACGACTGAGTGTTTCTCGTACGTACGAGTTATTGGCGTCAATTCGAATATTAGCGTGTGGACATGTATTCCTCCATTTTGAATCTCGCCTACCCTAGTCAACGTCGTTCTGAGATGTTACACATAAAATCTGTAAAGGCATGTAAATCTTATTTTCTTAATCATGTATAATCACTCCATAATTCACGCCATGTTTTTGTTGTGGTTCAAACGCTATGTTTGTAAATTTGCTGAAAAACGACACTGAATATGACGTCACAATGTACTGTTTACATCAATTGCGTTATATTTCCTGCGTTCAATATATATGCGGATCAAATGTCCAAAATTAGGATGCTTTGGTACAGCTCCATCCGCGTGCTAACTTTGGGTTGTTTTTGTCCTGTTTTGGATATAGATACTAATGCCAAAACTTTTTTGCTTCGCCCTCAAACACGGTCACGCCGTAACACATATTATCTTATAAATACAACTTATCATCTCGTTATAACGACATATTATGTCGTACGTATGACTTCGCATGTGTCGTTTACACGACTTATTATCTCGTATGTACGATCTAATAGCTTGTTCGTACGACTTAGTATCTCGTGCGTACGACATAACCACAAAAAAAATATTAATTTTCAGTAATACGTTACGTAAATATGGATTCATCAAAAAGGACATTTCCTCTACTTTTACAAACTGTATTTACGTTTCACTATTTCCATATACGAATATAGGTAAAACGCCTATCTTTTTGAACATTGAAAAATAAAATCGTTAGAAAATGTACATGTGCGAAAAATTGCTATTTTCTTATAACTTTGACAGGCATTAAAAGAATATGTATATGTACTGGAAAAAGGGACGATATGCTTTTCAAAAATATAAATGATATTGCATTCAAAGGAAAATAAACATATCAAAGGGGATAATGGCCTTGCGACAAAGCATTGCGTCATATTTACATGTAGCCAAAAACCTTCGAATAACAATAAAAAGTGAAAAAGAAACAATAGATTAATAGATGGTTTTTCCGCTGAAGACGGAGGACCTTAATAATAAGAAACGGAGCAAAAACAATATATCCCCGACGATATATGTTCGGGGATATAATGAGCACATCTTCATCAGTGTGACAATGTTCACGCATTGAAATACGTAATACAATTGTACTTTCAAATTTGTCATTGAGTGTGGAGAACAGATGTACTTCAGTAATATGGACAATTTTATCATGCACGGAAGTATGTAGACAGCTTACTTTTTGATTCGGATGATGGAATATTCTCTATGGCCCAGCATTTGACAATAGTTTCACCAACAATGTTTGACAGCATTAATGGATCGTCATTGTCAACATCAAATACACCAATCTTTAAAGATATTGTTTTCATTATTACATCGGATGATAATGTTGACATATCTACTTCGCCATATATATATATATATATATATACATATATATATATATATATATATATATATATATATATATATATATATATATATAAAGCACTAAAGTTCCAACAACACCCGATACCTCAAAGTGTCGGATCCACAACATGGATACAAGGTCAAATACAAAAAATTATACAAAACACTAAAATGACCAACGACACGAACAACAAGATTGTCAAATTTTCGGGACGACCCGTCCATTCTCCAGGACAAACGAAAACAATTACATAATGTGGTCAATATCAACAGAGCATAATAACAAAAACTACATATAAATACATCTAGCACTACAACTACATTAATCTACAAACGTATTTGCAACGCTGACTACACGATTTTGGCCTTTAGGCTTGTCAATCAATGTTAAAAGTGGAGCGAATTAGGACATGCCTTATATGTCCAAAGAGCTGATCCAAAATGTCCGAAAAGAAAAACAATAATCTCAATTAATCTCAAGTGGAACGAGTTAACCCAATTACGTTGACAAATAGTAAAGCTAACTCGTACCCAGAGATATTCTATTTTAACCATGCATAATTTATAAAAAATAATAATAAGTAACAAATACAAAAAAATAAATAAATAAATAATAAATAAATAAATGAAAGCAAGCTATGTAAACGAAATAAGAAATGAACAAAGTTTGAGAGAAAGATAACGAAAACAACAAGTTTGAATAAGTTAACAAAATGGACCAACTCCAAACAAAAACAAAGAATAGGCAGCCCAGGAAATTGAATCAACATCAGACATTCCCGTACTATTTCATGTCTAGGGTAGATGTGTAAAAAAAAAACCATAGAATCACGGAAACTGATAAATGGGTTTTACATGTAAGCAATCGGTTATGAAGTTAAAATTTTTTTAAGAAAGATGGACTGATTGTAAACAGAATTGAGAAAAAAAATGTGTTCAAAAATGGTCATAGTACCACTGTTAGGGACATGATCAGACGAGTAGGTCTAGATGAAGCTTAAAATCTAGTAAGGGTTTAGCCCGTATTCATCCTGGTGAAGTCAGTAGGTTTGTTGATACCATGTGGTTCAAATGACTTCAACCTGTGCATCCAGAATTTTTCCTTCTGCTTTCTTTCGGTATCTGACCAACTAGGGTCATGATCAATAACCACTACTGTCATGTCCTCCCATCGGTGGTTATTGCCATTGAAATGTGTTGCTACTGGCAAATCAAGTCAATGATCAACAAATAAGAGAGGACACTAGAGCATTCTTCCGCCGACTACGGCTTAAGGAACATTTCTCCCACAAGGACTCCAGAGATAACAGTGCCTCCCCATCCCAAGATGCTATTGACATTTTAGAGAAACATCCTCTCTACAGACCCAAAAGCACTTGGTAACCACCTCCAGGCAAACGCGGAGCTTTGGAGTCTTACATCGAGGCATCGGGGAAGAAATAAACAAAATCCTTTCAAAGCCGGATTCAATCCGAGATAATCTCGGCAAAGACGAAAGGTCGGCATTGCAAACATTAAAAAATCGTGATAATATTGTCATTAAAAAGGCAGATAAAGGTTCTACTGTTGTTGTCATGGACAAAGACAAGTACTTAAACGAGGCTCATAGACAGCTCTCAGACGAACGCTTTTATAAAAAGTTACAGTCTGACCCCACCGAAGAGTTCTCTACCAAGATCACCGAAACCCTCCAGCAAATGTACAACAAGGGCGAGATCGGTGACAATGTTTTGGGAGCGCTTTGTCCCAACATCTTTATGGGGAGACTGGAACGTAGACTTCTACATTATTCACCAGTTAAACCCCTCAGTTGGCTACGTTTTATTGATGACATTGAGATGAAGTGGGTTAACGGTCGTGAAAGCCTGGACGATTTTATCGAGATGGCAAACTCTTTCCATAATTCCATCAAGTTTACTGTGGAAATTTCAACCTCAAATAACACGTTTCTGGATACCACAGCCACATTTAGAAACGGGGAAATTGAGTTTAATCTCCACACCAAACCCACTGACTCTCATTTATACCTTATGCCATCTAGTTGTCATCCACCCCACACTTTCAAAGATGTACCTAAGGGTTTGGCTACGCGAATCCGCCGCATCTGCTCCACTCCTACTATTTTCCAAGAAGAAGGAACAATCCTCAACACTCATCTCACTAACAGAGGATATGATCCTTGCAAGGTACAATCCGCGATTGATGAGATGTCCCTACAGGACCGACAGTCCCTCCTCGTGTATAAAGAAAAACCTCAAAATGACAGGGTTCCATTCGTCACTACGTATCATCCCGCCCCCAAGAACATCAACGGTATTCTGAAGAAACACCTGCCCACTCTGCATGCCAACAAACGAATGGCTGGTGTTTTTAAGGAACCACCGATGGCATCCTTCAGGCGTCCCAGAAACCTGAAGGACATGATAGTAAGGACCAAACAGGATAACCCTTTACCCAATGGAGGTTTCAAAATATGCTCAGACCTCAGATGTCAATTATGCAGATATAGCTCAGACACTGAGGGTTTTAGCAGTCCTGTCACGGGTCGCAGTTATAAAATATTGGGAAACTTTTCCTGCAAAACCAATAACTGCATCTATCTCATCAGTTGCGATGTCTGCCAGAAGCAGTACATAGGAGAAACAACAGACCTTTGCAGACGGGTCAACAACCACCGGTCCTCCATCAGAACCAAAAAGATTTGCCAGTAGCAACACATTTCAATGGCAATAATCACCGATGGGAGGACATGACAGTAGTGGTTATTGATCATGACCCTAGTTGGTCAGATACCGAAAGAAAGCAGAAGGAAAAATTCTGGATGCTCAGGTTGAAGTCATTTGAACCGCATGGTATCAACAAACCTACTGACTTCACTAGGATGAATACGGGCTAAACCCCTACTAGATTTTAAGCTTCGTCTAGACCTACTCGTCTGATCATGTCCCTAACAGTGGTACTATGACCATTTTTGAACACATTTTTTTTTCTCAATTCTGTTTACAATCAGTCCATCTTTCCTTAAAAATTTTGAACTTCATAACCGATTGCTTACATGTAAAACCCATTTATCAGTTTCCGTGATTCTATGTTTTTTTTACACATCTACCCTAGACATGATCAGTACGGTAATGTCTGATGTTGATTCAATTTCCTGGGCTGCCTATTCTTTGTTTTTGTTTGGAGTTGGTCCATTTTGTTAACTTATTCAAACTTGTTATTTCCATTATCTTTCTCTCAAACTTTGTTCATTTCTTATTTCGTTTACATAGCTTATTTTCATTTTTTTTTTTTTTTTGTATTTGTTACTTAGTATTATCTTTTATAAATTATGCATGATTAAAATAGAATATCTCTGGGTACGAGTTAGCTTTACTATTTGTCAACGTAATTGGGTTAACTCGTTCCACTTGAGATTAATTAAGTTTAGTGTTTTTCTTTTCGGACATTTTGGATGAGATCTTTGGGCGAATAAGTCATGTCCTAATTCGCTCCACTTTTAACATTGATTGACAAGCCTAAAGACCAAAAACATGTATTCTGCGTTGTAAATACGTTTGTAGATTAGTGTAGTTGTAGTGCTAGATGTATTTATATGTAGCTTTTGTTATTATGCTCTGTTGATATTGACCACATTATGTAATTGTTTTTGTTTGTCCTCAAGAATGGACGAGTCGTCCCCAAAATTTGATAATCTCGTTGTTCGTGTCGTTGGTCATTTTAGTCCTTTGTATATATATATATATATATATATATATATATATATATATATATATATATATTGGATATTATTCATATCAAATCTATCAATATCCAATGTAGAGTAATTGAAAGAAACTAAATGACTTTGCAGCAATAATGTTTCAAATGATATATGTGTCTTGTACTGTATAGAGAGAAAGAGAAGTTCATCTGTATTGGTGAGATCCATAAAATAAGTTCAATATTCAAGTTATGTAAATCAAATAAAATAATTCTGTCATAAACATATAATGGAATACGTGTATTCACTAGAAGTTCTTTCTCAGAGTTTAAAACATAGCTAATGTGGGGAAAAAAAAACCATTTTTTTTTCTTTTTAATAGTTTTGAGGTACGTCGTCATTTTTGCGTAGGTGTCCTCATCAATATGCATCCCAAACAGTCTGACTTTCTTCATCAAGATTTTGGAACTAGACAACAAAAGAAATATCTTATACCTATGTATTTCACCTATACTGTTTAGTATGAAAGGTAAAGAAAAGACCGATGATCAATCTCATAACTTCAAAAAGTACTCATAATAGAAAATAGAGAGTCGGGCAAACACGGACCCCTGGGTATACCAGAGATGGGACCAGGTACCTTGTCCACCGGTCACATCCGCCGCGAACCTAGTATCTTGATCAGGTGAACGGAGCCATCCGTAGTCAAATTCAGTGTGCCAAGAACGGCCTAAAATTCGGTATGAAACAGCAGAAAGCATTTGACCCGATGTTAGGTTGAATTGACAAACTAGATCGTTATAACACGAATACAATTTGCAAAATGCTGCCTTTAAACGATACCATCGGAACCCCTGCACCATCGAGTTGATTTTCAGTAGCCTGGTTTGCTTTAAAACTGAACATAAGCAGAACAATCTCTTGCGTATCGAATAAGTTGAAAGATGAAACACCATATGCAGGTGATAATGGAATGTTGCTACATAGATATGGGAAGTTGACGGTGGAGAACTTGAAATAATCCCGTTTGTCATAAAGTTGAGTTGTTTGTTTGCCGTTAATATCCATTTTTAACAAGAGGTACCGTGAGCAATGCTCACTAAGAATCCCCCTCTTACCCCAATCTCCCAAAGAGTGTTGTTAATAGGTATACATTTACCTCTTTCCTGAGTGTAAAAAAGAAAGGGCATTACAAAAGCCTGGGTAGTTTCTTCTCTAGGATACCATTAAGTAAATATTTAAACAAAAAACAATTTAAGGCACTCCTTTAAATGATGCAACAAGTGGAACATATACAAAACACACGAGAAGGAAAGGAGCATTTATCTCTGCTTTCAAATCAAAATTACGCCGATTACTTTAACATCATGCATATTTATATGGTGCTCATGTAATCTTCTCCTTTAACATACAACCTAGCTATTGACTAGATCAACACAGAACTGTACTATGACGTTACAGTTATTACAGCACTGTCCAGTAGTTTTATGTTCTGTGAATTATTACTTAATTTTATTATGTTACTCATGTTGTTTACTTTGTAAAGCTTCTTAAGATACATGTAGAATGAAAGGTCTAAAACATTACTGATGGTGGGTAAAGTTTACTTTGCCGGTCCTCAAAAGTCTTTGAAGTGCAAAATTCACGCGATCCATATTTTCTTTACTATGCCAATACACACAAATGTTGACGCTATATTACTTGGATATCCATTTGAATATAACATATCAAGGCCCCACTGTTCTTCAGAAGAAGAATTGTTAAAGAACTAGCTATATATCTCCCATGCAAAAATATTATCCGTAACAGTGGTCCCATCCTATCCACGGGCATCATGATTTTAACTCAATTGAATACACATATTCAACTATCAGAAAACATTTTCATGTAAACTTCAAATTTTCTGTCCCATTGGTTTTTGAGCAGATTGTTAAGTGACCTCAAACTACTTTGACTTTCCTTGAAGATATCCCTTGGAAGGAATATGGCTTTTTTATTTTAACTAACCCGAATTCCCTTCACCCAATGATGTTTTCTGACAAATTTCGTTCAAATTGGCCCCGCGGTTTTGAAGAGGTAGATGATCTTTTTAAGTTTGTGCACGACGGCAAAGAAAAATGAAAAAATAAAAAGATATAGGTGACATGAGTGACTCAGTTGACCTAAATATTTTTGTTTACCTTTTTCTAAAAGAAAAAGTGAAATTTGGTTTTCCTACTAATGAGACAAAATTTGCTTACTTTTTCAGGTAGTCCAATATGAAATCGGCAGCTTTTCCTGAGCCTTTAATAATAACCACCGGAAGTTTTTGTTCCAGTGCATCAGATATGTGCGCAATGGTTTCAATGTCACCTTCACATACAATGATTGCTATCGGAACTTGCATGCCTGAATAATTATATAAATCGCTACCTTCAACAACAGACAACTCATCATATGAATCGTTAATCATCTTAACATACTGTTTACATTAATCCTGACGTACTCAAACTATATGTTTAATGTATGTGATGTGAAACTAACACTTACCAAAATCCCCTTTTTTACTGAAGAAATGCATTTTTTGTTCAGAAACAAACTTTTCGAACTTCAACAAAAAATCATTCCCCGTGCCTGCAACTTCTATGTATTCCGGTGGCGATTTACTGTTGATCTTCTAAAATAGTTGATGAAGAAACAATAATTATATGTCATTATAAACATATTTCATAACCAAGTTCAGTAAGATTCAGTTGAATCTATTCAATGTTTAAAATAGAATACATTAGTTGGCAGTTACTTGCAATGAATCTTTCTGCGATAGAGGATACAGTGACGCTATAGCTGGACTATAGTTAAAAGAGGAAGAACGGGCAGACATATTATATAAGGTGGTTTAAATCTAGGCACTGTACAGTTTTTTTTCTTTTCTTTTTAATTAAAACGTTTAGATGTAATAGTAAAAGCAGACTTGTAAGAAATATAGGGTGTAAACTTGAACATGAAACATCTTTTTTATGAAAATAAACGCTGCTAATGTTGACGGTATGTATTCATCTATTAGTAATTGTAAGTTTAGGGAACGGGCATCTTGATTCCAAAGGTTTATCACTCAAAACCAGTTTGTAAAATTAAGAGCCTGTGATGGTACACATCCATAATCATATAATCAGTCTGTAATTTGGTATTGAAAACCGCAAGTACGGACTTTCTCTGAATTCTTTAAATGACGTGTCCAAAAGTCTTCATGCTACAAAGTAAAGTTTTGTGCGAATATGATGTGGACCCAATACGCAAGATCGTAAATACCGAGTTAGCAGAACTCTCCTCTAAAGAAGTCCGGAAAAGTGTGTCTACTTTGGGCATTTTTTGTTTACTCATACATGGCATCGGAAGACGATTTAACTTGTGCATTCCACAATTAAAAGCATTTTTAAATGAAAGATGTGTGAAACGTCTGGATACAGGAAAAATGAACTAAATGTGACTCGTGAAGCTATATGTTTTGACGCAAGCTCTTCTCAGCTTTGGGAATTTCCTGGCCAACAGCAGTGGGGGAAAATCCCACATAATTTCCATTAAAATCTATCATTTGTGGATATTTCTGCGTATTAGGTTTCTTTCTTGAATTATTACTACAGTCTACTGCAATGCAATGATAGTGCACCATTGTTAAAATCAGGTGAATCGATCACGACAAAAGTTGCAAAACTGGTATTATTTACTAACATGCCCAACTTCTCGCATACTCTGGGCTCGCGAGACTTTGAAAGGGGAAAGTAAAATTTAAAACCAAGACGGAAAACGTAGTCGCGATTTTGCATATTGTCAATTGACGTAAGGTAAATGAATATCAAGCGTGATATCGTTTATACTTTGTCTTTTATATAAATGATGTTCATAACTGTGTTTACGTCTTTATGTATTTCGAAAAACGTTCTATTACATTCCCGTTATTTCCTAATGGACTAGGAGGATTTCCGACAATGTATACGTTGTCATTGCACTCATATCAAAAGGCAGTGCAAAGAATCTTGATTGAATTATTTTCTAGTTGTCTACGAAAGGGGATGCTTAGTATTTAAAGTCCTTACGTTGGTAGCGCAAGGTGTCACTTTTGTTTAGAATTCTGACTCTCATGGAGAAGACAGAATGGTCTGGGTAATTGAAATGTTGATAGAGGAGGTGATTATCATTCTTCGTGATTTGAAACCCGTGCATGATATTTAATACTTCATATGCAACTTTATCAGGAAAGAAATAACCCAATTCATTTTGCGGTCTAAATTTTTAGTCACTATTGAACTTTATAGACTGAGTAGTAAACAGGCATTGCGATGGGATACACCCCATCTTATGTTGCTCTTGTTATTCATTTATTTGATAGCCATATATTTTTGTGGTGCCTGTTATGCAGAGTTATTCACAATTGAAAATTTCATGGGTTCAGAATCTCAAAATAATAGGACGTGTCATTTTTGTTTTCATACGAAACACTTTTTAAAAAGGCACGTCTACATTATAAATTACCGCTTCATTCTAGATTTGCTACATGTGTAGACAATTTTCAAACCACTGGTTAAAACCCCACAACGAGATTAGAACGGACAATTACAAGTGTTCATGAACAGTTGATTCAGCAATTCCCCCTCATGTAAATATCGACGGGAACTTTTTTTATGTAGAAAGTCTTCAATAATTAAGGTCTTCCGTAACAACGGAAGACCTTCTACTGATTGTGCTGGTTAAGATTATTCTTATTATTCTTTTTTTTCCTTCTTTTTCCTAGACGCTAACTTTGAAGCTTCATATCTCGCTCACTTTTGCATGGATTTTGCTCAAATTTTCAGGGTTTATAAACTTTACAGAACGATTTTAAAATCATGTACTACATTTCAGAAATTCTCTTCTGTTCACGAGTTATTCCCCTTTGAATGGAATTTTAGGGGCTTTGGTTTCCATACAAAGGCTCCGAGACTGTATAAGCTTGAGTAGAAAATGCACTGAAAATGAAAAGTAGGAGCATTGTACTTGTGCACATTGTTTTTTGTTTTTTGATTACAGCGTTCGAAATGGTGGTTGACAGGGTTCAAAAATTAGGACGCGTAAAGGAGCAAAACATTACACCTATTTTCCTTTGTATCTTTTAAACTAAAAATATGTTGTTAAGACGTGTAGAACAAAAGTTGTACAAAATGTTAAGAGCTTTCTTTTGATATCCCTAAAAAGGGGCTGGCCCCTTCAATTAGGGATCTGGGGATCTTCAAGGTTTTCGCTTTATAACTTATAAACGGTAAATATCTCGATATGGCTTTCGCTGGAAAAGTTGTTCTTTAACATCTTATTGATCTCATAAACATAATATTTTGCGCGAGTATTGTGTTATATATGAGTAAAAGGCTTGACCCGCAAACAGGTAACCGTATCATTAGGTAGGTGAAGGGGGAAAATATGCGTATAACTTACTTCGGCACGTGCCCCTGGCGTGAAATTCATACTCGACTTCTGTGCGCACTGTATACATAATAAACCTACATGTATTTACGAATATAGATATTAAAGTTTAGTAAAATATTCACGATTTGAGAGCAATTTATTTGATTTGTATGTATAAATAATTCAAACTCAATGAATCATTATCTTCAGTCTGAATATTATGCTATCATAATTTTGTTGTATGATAAAATATTGGTAACAGCTATAAACCTTTATTTATGCCCTGAGCCATAAATTTCATAAATTTAAATAGTAATTTTTTCTTCATTATTGGGACTGAAAAGCTAAATGCTGAAAGAATTTAATCCCACAAACACGCGCGCCTCAAAAGACTGATTCGTGGGGTGAGATCATACACGCATGTACTTGAGTAGTATAAATTTATTAAACACCTAACGATAAAAATTTATAGTACACTTTTAAAGCTTCATTTCAATGATATATATTAAATTCTCAAACTATTTCATAAGTACATACGAGAAGTCAGAATCGCCAGCGTAGCCAAACTATTTATATCGTTACAGTACTTTTCTTCCTGTCACAGTACAGTTGATTATTTTCTTTCTAAAAACTTAACTTGTATTCGTCTTTTGTAAAATCACTGGATAAGTATTTCAAATAATTTTTCCCGGGGTGATGTTACGTATAACATATCAAGAGGGAATGAAGGCGATAGTTAGATTCCACACACACATACTCATGTACGGTTCCTGTATCTTCATGTTAACTAGGCTGCATTAGGACCTGACCCAAGGACATATGGTCAAGTTTAAGGTTTTTATGTCATACAGCTCCGACGAAGACCTCTCGTTGCTTTGCAACGAGCTTGGCTCTAGTTCTGCCTCTTATTCAGTAAATACAACATTTCAATTTAGCAATCAATGACGCTCTTGGTACCGTTGGGAATTTTCACCCCTAAAGCTGGTGAATTTTCTATAGGACTAATTATCTTTGTAATGGGATGTCAAGTACAGAATACAGAAACAATTCTCTTTTTTCAGTTCTCCTAAAAATGGTAGAACATGAATGCCTCCATTACGTTCAGTTTCGCCTTTCAGTAATTACCTGATCTCCTGCAATTTTGATAAGTTTTACATTTCGCTCTACAAATCTCCGCGATTTCTTGATGTGCTCATTATATTCCTCAACACTCCATTCAGTCAGCTTTAGCGTCTCGTCAAAGTTGCCTTCATCGAATTCCGTGTAACCATAATTTCTATAAGCATCACGTACTATATCCGACACCCCATTGGTATAACCTCGGTACAATACCCACGACTCTGTAAAATATAAAACAATGTTGGTTACATTTGATTTCAACTTAAAGCTTTTAAATTATTTCTATGATTCTAAGGAATCTCTAAACATCCCTCATCCCTCATAATATTCACATTGCATAGAACTCTCATCTGTACTGCTATTATATGGTTTTTGACTTCAGTATTTGGGTCCTTGGGGGCGTGTTTTTAAAACATCTCAAGTCTTCATTCAACTAGAGTGTTGTTTAACCCCCTTCCCCACAATCACACACTTTAACGCATATACCTTTGCCCCACAGTCACGCACTTTAACGCACTTTCAAGGCGCATTTGTTTTTACTGCGTTTTATCGTTGATACAGCGAAAAGTTTTTTTTTTAATATTTTGGGTTGTAAGACAAAATAATGATAAAATGAGCTATTTGCCAGATGTATTTGATAGTTCCAACAGTAGCAAAGAAATAGATTAGGGGATACACTACTGCAACGCAGCTCCATTGTTTACTGACGGGAGAATCTAAAGCGGTATTGTAGAGGAATTATTCATGTTTGGTTTTATTATTCTATTTGATTATTTCAATTTATTATAAACCTACAGGGTTATGAATATTACTGATCGTCAGGAAAATGATAATTTTGTTTTAAAATAGCATCAGCAAGATGGGGTAGGGGTGGAGGTTAAAAATCCAACACAAATTACATCATGAATTTCGTGGTATGCATAAGTTATGTATATCAAACAAAGCAATAAAAAAGGGGGAAATAATTTTCAAAAGACATATGTATATGTGTTCCCCTACGAGGTTGACACAACAACATTCTTATTTTAAACGAGAAAGGAAATATGTGTACATTTTCAATTGGTAATTTGTAGCGTTGGTAAAGAGACCCTAGTCAAAACCGTGCCTTTCAAAACTCGGACGCATAGATTACGCAACCTTAAAAAATCATATTAAAAATTTACCGAAACAAATGAAGTCAGTAATGGACACGAAATATAACATTTTATTAGATTTGAAATGAAATGATTGACAAAATGAAGTCTATAATTAAGGGGCGAGATTAAAAGATCGATGTTGGATAAAAATCTAAATTCAAATAGCATGTTAGGGGGGAGGGGGGATGAAAACTTTCGTAAGTTTCTGTCATCCGACATCGATTACATATTAGTGGAAATAGAACAAACCAAGTGTCTGGTAAAACTACATGAGAATATCACATTTTAATGAACATTTTAAAATAGTTTTAATGTACGCTTTCTTTTGTGAATAAACAGTGGAAAAGGTATACATAGTGTTATTTATACTAGTTTGTCCTTACTTGTTAATCGATTAGTTTCAATAGTCATCATATTTAATTTATTGGTGGTGGGGGGGGGGGGGGGCTTGGTAAAACCTATGTGGACTTAGTTTTTTGTCAGACATTGAACATTTGATCTCGCCCCAAAATATTTCTATTTGTTTATCGTTATTTTTCGCAAGTGAATTCATTGATTTATCGCAGGGTTGGATCTAAGCAATTTTTATTTATTTTTTTTACTTTGCAATAAATGAATGACATAATAAGAAGCAATTCTTAACATAAGAGGAGGGGGAGGGGGGGGGGGGGGTGCGCCTTCAATTTGGCCAAGTTTCAGGTAGAATTTGCAGATAAACCATGCCGCTTCGAGCTGACAATTCCTCGTAAAGCCCGTGCATTTCAAAACTTCGATTGAACACGCGTGAAGACAGGAAGTATTACGTAACTACAAAACCACACTGCTTATAAAACACAAGCTCTAGAGTTTTAATTATATGTATAAAATGAAAATTACATATAACGAGAAGAGTAAAGCCAAGGATGAATGTTTTAAAGAAAAATTACATTTACCATTGTCAGAACATCTTCCAAAGAATAAAACGATCTATGCAACAGAATCTGCTATAAAACACACACGAGAAGATTCAAGCGAAAGTAAGACTGGTCGAGTTTTTGTTAAGATCTATGCAATTATTTTGTGTTTTTAAATTGAAGATTAAAATATATATATGTTTAAGGAAAAGAACACCAGCCCATCAATTTCAATCCCAATAAAATGCATTTGCCAATCTGGTCACATTTAGTGTATCGATTGTTAATAAAGCTCGTGTAAGTATTAACTTTACTACCTACATGTATTTAACATTTTTTAACATAAATCAACACCTAAGTACAAAGCATACAGCCAGTCGTGTACGCTGGAGGACGTGCACATTTATCATTCAGACTTATACACAAATGTGAGTGAAAATACACAATACCGTTCCTATAAAGTACAATTGCATTTAATAGCACATTAACCCCCTTTGTGAACACCAGAGTCGGCCAGGAAAAACCTAGAAATAAAACGATAATAATCGTGAACAACTCTAGGAAACCTGTACCTGATGCCATTGCGCCATGATGCATGGGGAATGTGACGGACCTCACACTTTACAAATATATAAAATGCTAGAATAAGATGAAAACTAAAAAAAATAGCAACAGTTGTCCTATCCGCATGAAGTGACCAGTCTAACAAACCCGCTTACTCCCCGTGACAGCATACTAACCCCTATTGGTCAGTATTATAATGGACCAAAACAACTTTATCAAAACACACTACTATAACGTGAATACATAATTTTCCCGCTTGTACTACCGAACCGCGGGATAATATGATTATCAAGACTCGGGCTCACTGGTAGGCGGGCAATATTGCGCAATCATACATAGATACACTGTAACAAGGCAAATACACATATGTAAATGTTCTACCATTTAATTAAGATACAATTACCAGTAAAATGCCCGTCCTCCAAACTGATTTGCAAAATGAATGGTGTCAAAATAAACACGAGAAGATTCATCGAGAATTTGAATTATCTTTCTCTCAATTATGATGATTCATTTATCAAACATCTAAAGACTGGGTTTGGTTCAAATTTATGTAATCCTTACTTTTAAACAATTTTAAGAGTGGGTACACTAGTTAGCTGATATGTATGTTAAATGTAGAGAGACAATATACTTAAATTGCTTATAAATTAAGTATTTCAGTGGATCAGTTGTTAAGTACAATGTGTACATGTAAGTATTTATCAAGTGATTATTATACCATAAATTTTATATTTTCTTTTATTACAATATGACTGCTTGACATGGGCCTTTTAATCCACAATTTTTTTTATAATAGAAGGAAAATAAGTGTAGTTTTAAATTCATTTTTTAAAAATAGAATTACAAATGTTGTGATAAGTTACGACATGTTCTTATATATTTATGTTCAGACCAATCATTTTTTCGAGACGTTAACATGTTTGACATACACACACTTTATTTAATTAATCACAGTCGGGCGGAGGTTGAGGCAGTTTTAGTAAATGAACACTCCTCCCCTTCCACGAATTAGGGCTTGAAGTTCGGACAGCCTCCCATATTTTTATTTCCTTGTCAATAATTTTAGACAAGACATCTTGCCCCCCCCCCCCCTCCTCCATTTTTATGTTGTTGAAAAGACGATGCTACATGCCTGTAGGCCTCGCACTGACACAGCTCCTAATCGGAACATGCAGACACCGCAAAAACAATTGCAAGGTGGTTACAGTGCATTTTTGTAATTTCTGTTCTAAAGCACACACCCTCCCCCAACAAACATAGTTCGTGGCATATGGATACGGACTGTGTAATGTACAGCAGTGCTTTGCTTTTTTCACATCTTGTTTTGAACATTGAAGAAAATTTATGCATGCGTAAAAAAAAATTCAACTACATAGGATAATTCTTATTTACAGAACAAGATGTAGTACGTATATATACTTATATGAATATACTTATATTCGTTTATTTTTATTAATAAACTTTGAATCAGTCGTCACTTTTTTCTTAGAAATAAAGATGAAATTTTATGACAAGATTGTTTGAATTAAAACACATAATATATACAGAACATATTGAAGGGGAAAAACCCGTTAGAAATGTAGATACATGTATATTGATATGATGTTTAAAAACACTAGTAGATAAAAAAGTATTAATTCGTGATATTTCTTTGTTATACAAACATACATGTAGAATAAATAATAAAATAAATAATAAGAAAAAAAAGGCAAATTTTGGACTATATATCTTTTCAAAATAAAATATTTTGTTCCATATTTATCGTAATTTTTCACTTGCTTTCACTCCCGATTCGATAGTCTTAAAATATGAGCTATCCACGATAAACTAACAAAATATATAACAATGGAAAACGTAGTGAAGAAATGTGTTAAAATGCCGAATTTTCACAAGTCAACTCCAAAGCGCTGTGGGGAAAAGGGTAACGTCATCATTCAGCGGCGAAAGCAAATGCTACTGTTACGTCATAGGCAGCGTGATAGGCAAAGAATTAATCTTCTGACTCTGACCACACTCCCCCTTTTATTTCCACGACCCCCCTTTTAGATCAGCTTTACATTGATTATTGTCATTATTTAGCTTACTTATAGGACCATTTGCTTGCATTTGAGTGCAATTGCTCATCAACCTAAAATCCAAGGTTTCCAAGATACTACCACCATTCATTATCACAAAAGCTCTAGATGGTGTCAAGCAGTCGTTAAGCAACAGCTATTTATACTATACTTCTTATCTTCACCATACCATTTGCAAGCCTATAACCCCAAAATATGTAGTCTGCGGTATAAATACGTTTGTAGATTTTATGTAGTTGTAGTGCTAGGTGTATTTATATGTAGTTTTTGTTGCTTTGTTATTATTCTCTGTTAACATTGGCCACATGAAGGTAAATGTTGTTTTTTGGGTTTTTTTTTTGCAAACTAACACATCCCAATTTTGAAGAGACAAAGAATTAACTCTGAAATTTAATCTAAAACTTGGGGCTAGGACCGTCAAGCATGGTACGCATACTTCACATGTCAAGTGTAGGACACTATTTTGCAAGATCAATATCGTAGTATTACTCAATAAGAAATCCTTGTGGGCAGCCTTTAGAATAAATCATTTGGGTTCAGGATTGTCAACATGGAACACATACCCCTCCTGTCAAGTAGAGGACGCCTTCTGTTCTTTAATGTCAAGGGGTCAAGGATCAAAATCGCACTATCACTTCCTGGGTAAACCTTGTAGGCGGGATACACGGGCTAGGACGGTCAAACGTCATGCCAATGGAGGGTAACTATTGTTCCTCAAGGTCAACGGCCAAAATCGTAGTATCACTAGAAAAACCTTGTTTTCGTTCTTAATACAGATATTGCCCTATAATTTAGTCACAAGTTTCCTATCGGAAGAACATAAGTTCCGTTTGCATTTCAGCTTGATTGATGCACCATAACGTAATCTAGAAGTAAAAGTAAACCAAAGAGTTTTTAAAGCGTTTTTTATCGTTACAAACATGACGTGTGCTGAAATTTGTCACAATCTCTGTGAAATATATAATCAGTTAACATTTATGTACACCGTGAAGTACAATAGGACTAAACGTAGATGAAACAGTTTTCTGGGGGTTTTCTTCTTCTCGTCGTTGATGCAGATATTGTTTTGATAGTCTGATGAGCGTATATTGTACCGTTTGTGGTTCTTTTGTTAAATCGTTGATGTTACAAGGTTTTCAAATGTCTCGTTAAAAGTCATGCTGACATTCCCTATATTATTATTATACTGTATACAAACGTAAATATTAATTCATTAATTAATATTAATTCACCTTTTCGTGAAACATTGCTGTATAAAGTATGCTGTGTCCTCATCTCATAATGCCATCTTTTTGAAAAGGTTAACAAAAAGAGCAATGCTCAATCTCATAACTCTGATAAAAATACAAAAGGAAAGAGTAGGTTATCTGCTCACCTCAGGATATACCGAGGTAGGATCAGATGCTCATGAGGAGTAAGCACCGTTTATCAACCGGTGACACCGGCAGTAAGCCTTACATTTGATAAGGACACGGAGTAATCTGTAGTCAGAATGAATGTTTAAAGAACGTCACAGTAATTGATATGAAACGCCTCAAACAGCATGTTGACCGATGATGGTATTGGTAAATTATATGCATATCGTTATCACGACCAAATAATATAGGGAATGTCAGTATAATTCTTATACTGTATACAAACGTAAATATTCTGCTATTCAAAATGGATATGTAGATCTGGGGAAAAACATTATCAACCCTCTGTTACTGAAAACATTAATGAATTATGAGTCATTGTCACTAGTACATGCAATCCATGAATCAAGTTATCGACTTAGCCAAATAGCATCATATATCAATATATTTGGAAGATTCTAGAAAACCCCCAAAACATTTTGTCAAATTGTTTGAATCATACTGTATATAACTGTACATATCATTTCATTATATATGAATATCAAAAATTTCTGTTAAAGAAAATCATGAAAATGAAAATAATTGTAGGCATACTATGTTAGAAATTTAGAATGTTTGGAAGATTCACCTCTTAAGTATCTAGTACTGATGAAAGACGTATGCGATCTAATGCAGTTACATTATTTGAACAATATTTCAAAATTTCGCAGTGGCTCAAGTGTTTTAATTTGTACCCGTCCTTGGTCACCATTGATCACAGTATTTTTTTTCTACTCTGAATATCTCACTCACCTCCGCCACTTTTAGCTGCCTCTATCAACGCTGTCTGGAATACTGTTTTGGTCCAGGGTCTGTGGTCAAGGCTGTCTGAATCACCAATGACGGAGAACACCATTGTCGGGGTACAGCCAACATGTTCCTTAATTTTCTCCCAGGAGCTTTTTGCGTCCGACATCTACATATGTAATGATAATAGACATTGCATTGTTTATTAAGGTTCTCGCTCAGGTTTTATCTATGTTGTGGAGTTATTCTGTAGAATATTCTAATATGACCAAAGAAAATGCAAGTTTATACATAGTGCATACAAATGATTTGTTGCGATAACCGAGTTATTTATTTGATTTGAACATTTTTAATTGTATAAATATACAAACGTTTAATAAGTTCGACAAACCTCTCCCGAGTCATTACCTAAACAGTGAATGATATAAAACAAAAAGAAGTTTCGTTTGTATATATTACATATACCGTCAATTTCCTATATTTACATACCAATATTACATTATAACCTATCTCTTGTGTTTATGTTTTCAAGTGATTCGATACGCAAGGGCATGTTCTGTGTATAATCAGCATTTAAATCAAGATACAGGCTACTTCCAAATCAGTTGATGTTACACAAGTTTTAACAATCGCATTTAAAATCAGCATTTTTTTCTTCGAATTATGTGGTCGTTATGAAGACCTGACTTACCAATCCAACCTATCATTGGGTCAAATGTTGCCTGTCGGGTCGTTTACCCATTCCTAGACGGTTTGCTGCAGGCCGATTTTGACTACGGATTACTCCGTTCGCCTGATTTATATATAGGGTTCGTCCGGGCGTGACCGGTCTACAGTAGATGCTTACTCCTCGTTATTAGAACGTTCAATAGTTTACAATGAAAAGTAGAAATATGTGTGCATTTGGATTTCATTCACGTGGTTTCTTTGAATCTGAGGGCGAGAGTAAATCCTGAGGCACTTTAGTAAGTAAAGCTGTTGAGATCAATATGGCTCCAAAGATAATATGCTTGTGAATGGTTGGTACCGCAACATGTCGTGGTACTTTGAATTAGGCCCGTTCAGTATGCAGTTGATTCCTTGTTGATGATAAAAGTGTGGACATATCTTTGTTTTCTGATCGTAATTGTTGAGTAGGCCTAGCTTACCGCAGTTGTTAATCAAGTTGACATTTTTGTTATGACCGGTTTCTTGCAAAATATGTCAGTGGGAGCAATATCATTTTAATTTTGCTATAAAAGAAATTCTAAATAAATACAGAATAACAAGGTATACGCTCTATTTCATGCGACGATATGCATCAGAACATGAATATGTCATCCAAGAGAGGACAGTGTCAAAAGTAGTTCGGACCGGAAGTGCTTTATTAAACGGGCGTGTGATAAAGTTAGGTTTGATCTCGTTTGAAATATACACCATATGTGTGAGATAAATTACTATATGTTACTATTATTTCTTCAATAAATTGTCATGATATACGTAATTCGGTGCATTTTAATCACTATCTATATTTCTTTTTGGAAAACCATAAGCATTTAAACCAATTTTCAATTTTGTAAAAGTGGGCAGAGTATACTGACGAACTTAAGTGGTAGGTAAACAATTCTACAACTAGAAAGGAACCAAACTATATTCTTTTTTATTCGGAAAAACATTTACATTATCCAAATTTTCGTGATTCAGGAGTTCAAGAGGCTCCTGGGCCCCACTTCAAATATTTGGCCTGAGCACAAAAGGGGGTCAAAAGCAGCCTCGAGAATTTCTTGTAATGTGGTTATATTTGTCTGCTAGTTACGTCTCTGGTAATACATGTGGTACCCGGTACCCCTTACCAATTTATAGCACAGCTGGGTGAATTTAGGATCTTTTTTTTTTCTTTTGTTAATTTTCCATAAAATCATGCCTCGTATTATTTGGTGATACTTTCAACGCCTAAATAAATGCCCCAACGCGCATGAAGGTTACTTGGTATTAATGACACATTTACATGCATGTAAAAACATACTTTTGCATTAAATGCCAAGACCTCTACATATAATGTAAACATAGCAAAGAACTCACAGAGGACAAATATCAAATCTAAAATTGAAACTCCAGAAAAAAAGAAAAATTTGCATTCTAGTTGAAACAATCAATCCATACTTTTCAAAACTGCGTTTTCGATATGCCCATTTCAAATGAACATTGCCCTATTTAAAATCACGTGTACGCGAAAATCGCACAAAAAGACAGTACATTTGACTTTTCCAAGCAGATTTTCATATGGAGTGAGCCAAGTCTCCAGTGTGAACTGAGATAAAAATGTTAGTAATTGTTCAGGTGTAATATGCTTTGCAAATGAAGTATTGAAACTTTTTTTTAAAGTATTGAGACTTGACCCACGCTATGGGAAAAAATAACTTACTTCTTGTGTGTAACTTCTGTCGTATTATCAAAACAATTTATATGTTCACGACGGGTGACTTTAGATAGCTTGAATTCGGCATTACTTCATGGCGATCTAGCGACAGTCTCATTGAATTTTTGGACAGACCCTTGCTACATATCTGTGGTTCGAATATCAATGTATTCCTGCCTATTTTTTGTATGGAATATTAGACTTCTCATAATTATTTGTTTCTGACATTTTATGCTAAGTTTTACTCATAGCATGCAGTCTTAATGACGATCACAAGTAAATGATTTCAACATGCAGCTAGCGAATAAATGTAAATAACTATGGGGCCTCCTGTGAAGTGTGAATGCTGTTTATGTAAACGACAACTTAAAGGAATGCTTAAGAGAACAATTTCAACAATGCTTAAGAAGTTACTTGAGAAAACCATGACAAAAGTCAAATATGCAACCAGTGTAGACTGTGCAGGGGACTACTGTTCAGTATGAAAACAAAAGCAAATAAAGTGTCTGTTTCTGTCCCACTTGTATTTTCTGGAAAATGTGCGTTCTATAACAGTAAACACGGCCTCAGAGTTGTACCGAAAGAGATGAGAACTGATGCTTTTACCATATTTGGTATACTGGTACCCGTAGGTTGTAAATTCTGTTCAAAACATGTGTTGGGGAAACACTGAATCCAAATGAAAGCATTAATACTGCACCATACAGGAAACGCCATTCCACATTTTATTTACACCACAGAATATGCGAAGTTATATATATCACAATATCTGTGCGGATTTCACGACCGGTGCCCAATCATTAATAGGCTTATTGGTGGCCAAGTTCACCTATTTTACTTCCCTAAAATTCGATCAGATAGGCATGTTTGTAACACTGAGATACCAGCACGATAAAACACATCGGCTTACTAGGTTCCCCGACCAATTTAATCCCGTTTCAGCTTATGAATACCACGACAAATAAGTAATACAGGAATACGATCATGTGCTTCAATACGTTTTTTTATTTTGTTTTTTTTTTTCCTTTCTTTTCTTTCTTTTTTTTTTTCATCGGCGTATATTGCTTTGTAATAAAAAAAATATTTTGCAAAATATATCAAATAAAAGAACTCCGTCTTCAACATATATTTAGACATGGAGATTTGACGAGTGGTTCGTTATACACCACCGAAATCCTTTTCATATTTCATCGACAAAGGCCTCACTATTCAGGCTAAAATGTCAAGAAATTAAAATATTAACGTACGGAAATAGAATTCACTGTCGAAGAAATGTCGTTCAGTAGGATTAGTTTAATTTAATGAGCCATCTTAGATTATTAAGGGAACATATATGTAAAGTCGGGTTGCGAGATGTTAGATTTTTAAGGGTTATCCGTGCGCATTCGGATAAGTATCTATTTTGTTTTCATTCTATGTGCCAGCTATGGATAAACATATTACATGCTGACAATATTAAGCTAAATTAGTGCATTTCAGATCATATTTTTTTTGTGCTAGAGTAGCAAATGTTTGATTGATTGATTGTTTCTTGTGTATTCTGTCGAAATATTTCTCTCATATTGAAACATCACCATGCTTAGTGCTTAAGGCCGTACCAGTGTTGGTTCATTTGTTGAATGATTTATTTGCAGTCTATGAATTCTAGTAAAAAATTAATTCCTTTACTTGTTGTATATTCAGTATTTTCCAACCTCCTCTCTGTAATGTATGACTGCACGTGAATAATGGACGTGTCAACGGCTGTCGCGACACAGGGCCTCTGTTTTTAAAGTCAGATAAAAAAAACCATGACTCTCACTTCCAAATGCCGAGAGTTTGGCGAATGAGCAATCACTACCTATGTCACTCTAGCAAATCACGTGACTATGGCATGATTAATTACCCGAGAAATTGGTGACTAAAGTAAAAAATAAATAAATAATGAACACGAGTATATAACACTATTATAAATAACGAATTGTCACATGACTTATACATGGTATCAACATTTGAAGGATTTTCTCTCGAACAAAACTACACTAAAATGGCAGTTCTACGTGAAATAGAAGCGGATAATACGTGATGCTAACATCACAAGATTCGTGTAGTTCTTACGTTTGACGCGACTGTGACACGAGCTTAAACTCACGCGGTTACATAGCAAACGCTCTATCATTGAATTACCGTGATCGCTAGCACAAGTAAGAATTTATAAGAGTCAACAGACACTATCATTTTATGTACTATGGTGATTTTATATCAATCAAGGTATATTTTGGAATCAGAATTGGCACCGATTAGCATTTTTATTTAGCAAAATCGCTTTCTTTGAATCCTTACACCAATGTATAATACTATACAGTTCTTAGATGTATTAAAAAATAAAGATCTGATGATGGATATTTGAAGTAACTCAAGATATAATTAGCATTCTATCTGTCCAAAATGTTCCCTTATTTAAACATGAACTTTTTCACCTCGGAATGAATTGCAGAGTGTTCTTGTGGGGAAAAATAGCTTGTGTGGACAACACGCTTTATCGCCTGCAATGTATATGCGCGGGGTTTTTTTCTGTTCCAATATATAATCAGATAAGAAATATTTATGTATCGTTATTCTTTTCTCTGTTACAATCAGAGAGGCATTACATTGCTCTTGTCTATTTCGTGATTCAAATCTACCAAAAAGTTGTTAATACTAAACGCCATAGATTCACTGATAACAGTCAGGGTTTTAACACACTCTTACAAATATACCTGAGTGGGGGGTACATTGTAATTGATCTACTATTTACGCACGCACCCACTGAAATTGGCACTCATTCAAAAAAGAAAAGAAAGAGTCAGAGGGTAAGAAAGCAATGCAATACTCTGGCATATCCTTTTTACAACATTAGGTTTACACAACGAATTTAATCTGTCAAAACTTCGATAACATATGCATGAAATGTGCAGGTAACGAACAGTGATCATCTCATACATGTTACCTCCACAAGGAATATAAAATAAAAATTGGACAAACATTTTATTGATATGCTGTGATATTGATAATGAAATAATAAAAGTGAAGAAATTACTATTGTAATATCAATGATTTAATAAAATATACTATGTAATGCTTAAATTACAAATATATCCTAGATTATTTAATTATTTAATAGCTATGAACTCTTAAATGAACATAATTGACCTAAGTGGTCTTTTGACTTGCCTAGATGGTCGAGCGGTCTAGCACGCTCGGTACGTGATGCTAGGAGATTTGGTTCCGTAGGTCGCGAGTTCAACCCCGGGTAGGAGCGGAAGTGGGTATCCAAATAAACTGAGATTTTCCCTGCTTGATATTAAATATTTCTTCCCTTAGGGCAGTTGTGTTCATTTAAGAGATTATTGCTATTTACGTGCTTTATATAAAATATTTCAAATGAAATGTGCATCATGTATGGTTCTCTTAAAATGCACGTTAAATAACTGTATCCATTTTCTATTCTCACTGACCATGTAGCGTGTGATAGCGTGATGAGAATTCCATCGTAATTGAAAGCAAGTCTTTTGACTTGCCTAGATGGTCGAGCGGTCTAGCGCTGGTTACATGCTGTTAGAGGATGTGGTACCGCATGTAGTGAGTTCAACCCAGGGTAGGGGCGGATGTGGGTATCCAAATAAAATGATTATTTTGTGCTTTATATATATATATATATATATATATATATATATATATATATATAACTCTAAACACTTACAAAGTATATGCAAGGTGAAGATAACGAACAGTGATCAATCTCATAACTCCTACAAGCAATACAAAATAGATAGTTGGGCAAACACGGACCCCTGGACACACCAGAGGTGGGATCAGGTGTCTAGGAGGGGTAAGCATCCCCTGTTGACCGGTCACACCCGCCATGAGCCCCATATCCTGATCAGGTAAACGGAGTTATCCGCAGTCAAAATCACTGTACCAAGAACGGCTTAACAAACGGTATGAAACACGTCAGACAGCATTTTACCCAATGCGAGGTTGTATTGACGAACTAGATCGTTATAACGACCATAGAATTTGCGAAATGCTGACTTCAATCGAGACTGTTGAAATCCCTGTACCATCAACTAGTTTGTGAGTAGCTTACCTCGTTTTAAAAACTTACTATACCCAGAACAAGCTCTTGCATATCGAATCAGTTGAGGTATATAAACACCATATGCATTTGATAATGGAATATTGCTACATAAATGTGGGAAGTTGACGATGGAGAAGCTGAAATCATTCCGTTTGTCATACAGTTGAGTATGTATGTATGTATGTAGTTATTATGTGAAAGCCATTTGATCCGAGTTGATATCCGAGTGTGTATTGAATTTGAAGATCAGAACATAAATATGTATATGCTGTAGGACTAGCAGTGGTTAGCCTCGATATATCAATTTTTCGCTGTTTATCTGGGTCCCCGTCAAGTGGTGTTTAAAAAGGTGATTGGGTGGGTTTATTTTAAGGTAAAGTTCTTGCTTCGACAAAATTTTAAGTCTGTTTTTCATACCTTCCTTCGAAAAATTGAAAAAATACCGTTTATACTCGCCTATAGTTCGATTCGCCTACAAGTCGGTTCTATAGCTTGTAGCCTATTTTAAAGGGGTTTGCCATTGAGCCGCTTATAAATCGGTATAACGTTTTTCAAGAATCGGTTAACAATTTCAAATCAATGCTCTAACATTTTCACCTGTGTTTTAAATAATATCTTGTGATATGTGTTGATATTTATTCATTTTATCAACAAATCAGTTTCAGTAGTATACACTTGAGGCGAATTAAATCATTAGAATATGTAAATGCTTGTACTTTATGCATATAATCCTTGAATACATCAATAATATAATATGTCCAGTTAAAGTTAACTATTATAATCAACTGAGTACAAGTTGTCCAAAAGTACTATACATTACACTGGCCAGAAAAATGCTTCTCTTTTTAGGACTTGCCAATAAGTCGGATATAGAGTTTTGGGCCAATTTTAGCTCCCTAAAATCCGACTTATAGACGAGTATATACAGTACTCAGTCTAAATCCTTTCTACCGACAACTACCACACCATTACCTTGCACGAAAGACCTTAATGCAATCTCTTATTTACAAGCCATTAACGTGATAATTGGTTTTTTCTCTCGATTAAATCTAATCTCTTTATGAAATGGCTTGTTGATGTTTTCAAACCCTAGGGCGCATATGATGTTACACTTAATAGCGCGTAAAATAGCGAAAGTAAATATGCATATCGCAAATTTGAATTCCATCGTTTTCAAACTCGAAAACTATTGCCTCCCCTTGCGCTAACCATGAACAATAGAAGATATAAAACTCTAATAAGATATACAAAGCTACAGTTTGCCAAAAAATAGTTTATTTCATAAACTATATTATGTAAATTTCTTTTAGGCATGGAAAAAATTAATTTTGCTGAAAAAACCCGAAAAAGTTCAGAAACATGCATTGTTTCCTTTGATATGTACAAACGCACATGGGGTATCAAGTTTCAGGTGAGCTCATGTGAGAGTTCAAATAAATATACTGAAAAAAAATTATGTTATTTTAAACAATTTGAGTATGAATTATATATGTATAAGAATATTCAGCAAATAATAATTATTTGTCATAAAGCGGAAACCATTGTGTGCTGTATCCAAGCACCTAAAATGTAGATTTCTCATAAAAATATAAACACAGTAGGGCAAAATATCGATAGCTAAAAGATGTAAGGTGTCTTTAGTTTGTTGACTTTTTAAAAAATCTTAGTTCTGTAACATTCATTTGATTCGGCTCGATATTTGTGCAAGTTGTTTCCATAAAATCAACCGATAAATCTGAAAAGTTAAGACAATTAAGCTCATTTGAGTGTGTATTACCTCGACAAATTCTACCTCAAAAAATTGACCATGGATGACGCGCCGAATACAAGTAACCGATGCTATTAATTTATATTATAAGAGGGTTAAATAAGGCAGAGCTATTATATATATATTGTAGTGAATTTCATAGCAATCGAGTAAGGCAATATTTCCGGATCACAATCAGCACCAATAAAAAAATTAAATTAATAAAGTTAGTACTGTGTTTCTATCCCTATTAAATTAAAACGTATGCTAGTATACAGATATTGGATGCATACGAAATTAAGTATCTTTTTAAGGAAATCTGAAGTAATTCACAACTGTAAATGTACCATCTTAACTGCCAAAACGTTCTCCTGTCAAAACAGGTAATTTTACACCTCCGGATTCAATTACTGCTTGCCGTTGTGGAGAGAAATGGTTTGTCAGGGCAACACGCTTTATCCTCTTCAGTGTATTTGGCGTTATGTATTAAATTACTTTATTTTTTGTTTTCAACGTTTTTGATCTCCGTAAGTGGACGATTTTAATTTACCAAATCAATTGAAATACAAAAATGTATTGATAATTACCAACCTTGTATATGTTGCGTGCATTAAGTGATTTAAATGATTTTCGGAAAATGTTATTTTATATGAATCGCATGCAAAGCTATCGATAGGAAGTTTCGTCTGAAATAAGGAGGTTCAATGACGAACAAAATTTTCATTGGAGATCAGTATTTAACATAATTCATCAACATTATGTGGAGATATAAGATACGAAAACAGATGCTTCTTTCTGATTTTATCCTACATACCATCAGAAAGTTTGGTTATAATAAATGTTAATTAGCATTATATATGTATTTAAAACTTCTTCATGTTGCTATAATATCGGATATCTATGAAACCTAGATTCCGAGCTCCATTGGTACAACGATATTGAATAGATTCAATTCAGTTGTGTAATGCAGTGATATCGTGCTTCATTAGTTCGTTTATCCTTATATATATCATTTGCTAAGGCAAATTAATTATAACTGAGATAAAGCCAGACCTTAGTATCACTTTGAGCGATACACATTATGTGGTAATATAACTTTTCAAATCCTTTAAATCTTTCGATGACAAATCTATATAGATATCCAAAACTTAATTAAAAATCGCATTTAGTTTATAGTTTCTGATTTCAGTTGTGATAGGGTAGAAAGATACCTATAGAATTTTAAAAAAGTGTATTGTTAAAGTCCTGTAGTAGCTATTTAAATTGCGGTCTGTCTACATTGCTTCTATAGCAATGCTTTCATCGGTGTTATGTTTATCGTGTTTTGCATCAATCGGGTATATCATTAACATCGTTTATCATATTCTGCTCTGATCATGACAATAGTTGACTGCATTTTCCGTTATATGGTTCATTGTGTATCATTTCGAACCGTGCATATGTCCCTTTGGGGATCTGGGTTAGAATATGTCTTCATTTCATTTGTTTGGCCTAAGAGGCGAGTAAGGAGGATGGTCTTTCGGATGAAATCGACAAAAAATACGACCAACCCATCCCTGTCACTACAGGTGTGGCACAATGAAGATCCCTCCCTGCATAAAGGCTGTAAACGCCGAACATATGCCTAAATTTTGCAGCCCTTCTCTGGCAATTGTGACGTCTCCATGTGAGTGAAAATTTTCTAAAGGGACGTTAAACAATATACAATCAACCATTCAATACATCATATTTGCATGTATTGTGTTCTATGGTTTCACATGTCTCTTCTGTTGACTTTGAGGTACTCAGCAATTCGTAAAATGTAAACGCGCAATGATGATGACTTGGGCGTATCTTTGCCATAAGTTTTGAGTGTCATATAATCATAAATTCTGTAATTTAGACAGGATAGCAAAATTAATATCGCATAACTAGTTTGAATTGTAGCCTTGTATAGATTACTTTTGAAAGCCTATCTTCTGAAAAAATGATGGATTAATTTATCAAATTCCCCATCCAAACTGACCAAATCCTACATAATCAATAACGTTTTCTATTTTGTAGGGTTTACAAGGACTGTTGGTAATATACTGAAGAAAAAATATATCATTTTCAACCATTTCAGTATGAATTATATATAGAAGAATATTCAGCAAATACTGATTATTTGTCATAAAAGTGGAAACCATTGTGTGCTCTATCCAAGCACCTAAAATTTAGATTTCGCATAAAAATATAAACACAGTACGGCAAAATATCGATAGCTACAAGATAAAAGGTGTCATTAATGTGAATAGAAGTAACCGATGATATTGATTTTAGTATGAGAGAGTTAAATAAGGCAAACCTAATTTATATACTGTTGTGAATTCCGTAGCAATCAAGTAAGGCAATATCTTTGGATCAGAATTAGCACCAATAAAACATTTTAAATTAGCAAAGTTAGTATTGTGTTTCTATTCCCATTAACTTAAAATGTATGCTAGTATAGAGATAATAAACGTATACGAAATTAAGTATATTTTTTAAGGAAGTCCGAAGTAATTCACAACTGTAAATGTACCATCTTACCTTTCAACGACGTTCTCCTGTCGGAACAGGGAATTTTACACCTCCGGAGTAAATTACTGGTTGCCCTTGTGGAGAGAAATGGGCTGTCTGGACTGGGCAACACGCTTTATCCTCTTCAGTGTATTTGGCGTTAGGTATTAAATTACTTTATTTCTTGCTTTCAACGACTTAAATCTCCGTAAGTGGACGATTTTAATTTACCAAATTAATTGAATCTTAAAAATGTTTTGATAATTAGCAACCTCGTATATGTTGCGTGCCATAAGTGATTTGAATGATTTTCGGAAATTGCTATTTTGAATGAATTGCATGCAAAGTTATTGATAAGAAGTTTTGTATGAAACTAAGGAGGTTAAAGGACAAACAAATTTTACATCGGATATCAGTATCTATCATAATTTATCAATATTCTGTGCAGATATAAGATGAGAAAACCGATGCTTCCTTCTGATTTTATCCTACATACCATTAGAAAGATTGGTTATATTAATGTTAATTAGCATTAGATATGTATTTGAGACTTTCTCATTTTGCTGTAAGATCGGAGTCCTTTGGAACCTAGAGCTTCATTGGTACAACGATATTGGATAGATTTATTTAAGTTGTATTATGCAGTGATGTCGTGCTTCGTTAGCTCTTTTATCCTAATATCTATCACATGGTACTGTATATTATTATAGCTGAAATATAGCCAAACCTTAGTATCACTTTAAGCTATACAAATTATGTGGTAAAATAACTTTTCAAATCCTTTAAATCATTCGATGACAAATCCATATAGATATCCAAAACTTTTAGTTTATCGTTTTCTGATTTCACCTGTGATGGTGTAGAAATATACACAGAACCTTTTTTAAAAAGTGTAATGTTAAAGTCATGTAGTAGCTATCTAAAATGCGTTCTGTCTACATTGCGTCTATAACGATGCTTTTATCAGTGATATGTTATCGTGTTTTGCATTAATCAGGTATATCATTGACATCGTTCATCATATTCTGCTGTTATCATGACGATAGTATACCACATTTTCCGTTCTGGGGTTCATTGCGTATCATTTCCAACAGTGTATATGTCCATTTGGGGTTCCGGATTAGAATACGTCTTCATTTTACCTGCTTGGCTTAAGAGGCGACTAAGTAGGGTAGTCTTTCGGATGAGATCGAAAAAGCCCACCCATCCCCGTCACAACAGGTGTGGCAGAAAAAGATCCATCCCTGCATAAAGGCTATAAATGCCGAACATAGGCCTACATTTTGCAGCTCTCCTCCGGTAATTGTGACGTATCCATGTGAGTGAAAATTTACTAAAGGGACGTAAAACAATATACAACCAATCATTCAATATATCATATTTATATGTACTGTCCTCTACGGTTATCAGATGTCGAGAATTAATAACATTACGGGAACTCTCTCTCTCTCTCTCTCTCTCTCTCTCTCTCTCTCTCTGTCTCTCATTCTTGTTTTCTTCAAATATATAAAGCATCCAAAATGTAATTGGATATAAATTCGAACCTAAGTGAGCATTTCAAAAGATATCTCTGAAAGAGTCCATATCTTTTAAATAATGGAGCGGTTAAAGACTACATAATGATATAGCACGGTATTTTAATCATAGGAATATATCTAAAAATTGAACAAGTGTAACGATATGTATTGTGTAATGTTCTTATGTTTTTAAGTTTCCATACAGTTAGAATAACATCAAATACGGCACAAAACCATAAAATGTCCATAACATTAATTGTGTTTACAACTACCATATCTATTTTCCTATATAATATGAACTATATGTATGCATATATTTAAAGGTACACCTGCACAGAGATTTATAAGAAAGGTTTGAAAGAATTTCATGAACACCTTTAGTGCTTTAACATTGGTTTAAAGTCAAATGTCGTAATGAGGTACCGTAAGTAGAGGAGAAATATTTGAGCTTTTTTCAACATCTTTGAATCTGAACAGCGAGCTAGAACCGAAAAATCGATACATTCACATTTATGTATGTGTAAAGAATGTATACATCTTATAGCCCCATATGAATATGGGAAGAATCCAACCTTAGATATATATCATATTTGTCAACAAGGTTCCATATAATTTTCAACGGGAGAAAATAAAAGTTGAAGTCAACTTGAAGTTAAAGAAGTAAAAAAGTAATTCTCCGTATGCCAAAAATGACTTTAATGAACGACGAAGATAACAAACAGTGATCAATCCCATAACTCCCATAAGCAATACCAAATAGAGAGTTGGGCCAAAACTGACCCATGCATATACCAGTGGTTGGATCACGTGACTAGGAGGAGTAAGTTTCCCCTGTCGATCGGTTACATCCGTCACGAACCATATATTTTCATCAGGTAAACGGAGTTATCCGTAGTCATAACCAGTGCGACAAGAACGGCCTAACAATCCGTAGAAAACATCTTAAATAGCTTTTAACCCAATGAAAGGTTGTATTTACAAACTACATCGTTACAATCACCATGGAATTCGCGAAACGCTGACTTTAAACGAGAATCTTGAACCCCCTGTACCATCAACTCAATTGTCAGTAGCCTCCTTCAATTTAAAAACTTACCATACACAGAATAAGCTCTTGTGTATCGCATTAATTGAGAAATATAATCAACATATGCAGGTGATAATGGGATATTGCCACATAAATAAGAGAATTTGACAATGGAAAAACTGATATCATCCCGTTTGTCATAACGTTGAATTGTTAGTTGCCTTTAATATATATCCGCAAAATATATCTAAGTAGGAAGCAGAAGTGGACGACTTTGTGGTGTCTCAATTATTTGGAGTTCATAGGGATATATCGAAGCACCGCACTGGTCTAGAGGTTAGATGGTTCGCTACGCATGCAGAAGGCCGGGGTTGAAATCCCGGGCGCGACAGACCTAAGTCGTTAAAACAGGTAGTTGGACTTCGATCGTCAAACGTTCGTGTGAATATCACGGGTCCTCAGAGTTGACCTTAGAAACAGATTCCCGTGTCACAGTAGGAGTAGCAAGCTATATAACCCTCACTGCTTAATGGCTGTAAGAGCCGAGTAAAGGTCTAAATTTTAAGCCCTTCACCGGTCTTGGTGACGTCTCCATATGAGTGAAACATCCTCAAGAGTGACGTAAACAATATACGGTCAATCAATCGAGCCGACAAATGAATGAACAGTATTATTGTTAATAGATAATACGTCGTCGATACATTTAACTTTCGTATTGAAGACCACATCAAAATATTTTTCTTCTCACCTAGAAATTCTTGAATAAATTCTGCGCCATAAGAATATCAAAAATAGGTCCGCTAACAAATGAGCACAATTCGTGCGCATGGGAATTCCAACAGACCTGGAAGAACTGATCACGAAAGACTGAGGATATTGTCAATGAAGAAACCCCAGTTCATCATTTTTTTTAAAATTTCATCTTTAGAGGACTCGCGTTTGAGATCAGGGTGGCGTTTAACAAAGTAATTTTTTTGGATGATTCATCATTAGATATGAATATTTCCGTCTTCCATTTCTTTTGAAGAAGCAACTGTGTATGATGTCAAAAAACGTAGTATTTAATTGTTCGTAAGAAATTATCGCGGAAAGTGTTGAAAAGTCATGTTTTGATGTTAATTTGAAAATGTGTTTTAAATGAGTAATATTGAGTAACTTTCGGCTTTGAAGGCGACGACATTCAAATCTTGCTGGTTGCATATTTACGTGCCATTATTTGTAACTTTTCATGCGACCTCGAGGGAAAAGGTTTAAAACATTCTATAAACTAACATATTTAGCTCACAAACATAATATGAACAGATTCCGGGGTGTTTTGTAGCGCTTATGGGTACACTTGCTATCAGAAGAGGGATATGGAATATGTGGGGTTGGGGTTGGCGGAAGGACATACCTGCAAAAAAGCACTTGTCTGAGTCCATGCACTTTTCCAACGAGCAGTGGGACAGGGACGGATATAAAATGCGATAAAATGTTATAGCGGCTAAGCAAAACCAGGACGTATACATCCTGTTCATTTCATAGAATTCAAATTCGCCACAAAGGAATATGAATGCGCTTTCTACGACAGGGGATGCTTACTCCTCCTAGGCACCTGATCCCACCTCTGGTGTGTCCAGGGGTCCGTGTTTGCCGAACTATCTATATTGTATTGCTTGTAGGAGTTATGAGATTGATCACTGTTCGTTATCTTCACTTTGCATACTTTTAAAGAATCTTTAAAGTTTGAAAATTGAATTCGTATTTTCAAATAATAAAATAATCTAATTCTAACTTTAATTTTTTTTTCTAATTGAACTTATAACAGCATATACACTCACTGGGTAACTTCTCATAGACGAGAATTTAAGAATAAAAAAGAAAGATTGGCTGATTATGTATTGTTTAACGTTCCGGTCAAGATTATTTGATTTATATGCAGACACCCCATGTAGACCTCTCACAGCCGCCGTAAACCCAATATCATGATCGGGTAAACGGGGAAATCAATAGTCAAATTAGTATAGAAAGAATCGTTTCAGTTTGTTTGAAACGTATCAGGCTGCGAAAGTTAGGCATATGTTCAGAGGTTAGGGTAATTGAGTAGGGAGCGATCTTTATAGTATCGTATCTGCTGTGAAACAGGACCTCGTTTTTTACGGTCTTATCTCAAGGGGCGCCCCATTTAGTCGCCTCATACAACAAGCAAGGGTTGCTGAGGGCCTATTCAAATCCGAATCACCACCTAGAAAGACAATAAAATTGACATTGCCTGTAGATCAATAAAATTGCAATTTCAACTGGTTACCCCAATGAACCCGAACTGTTGTTCACAAGTAGGACCTCTTGCTGTTTTCCAAAAATAAAGTATTACGTGATATTAAACTGATGCCGCGGGAAATTAACATGAGGTAATTTACGGTAGCTAAGCCACAGTCAATATATGGGTAGTATTATTTCGATGTTTAATCGTAAAAAGGTGTTATGATACCTGTGAGTTTGAGGTGTAATTTCAACCCATAATTATAGTGCAATTTACTATGGAAACCCTTAACCTAGTTGAGTATGAGATCGATCCGTGTTTGTGATATTCACCTTTCCCTTTCCGTTAATGAAACGTGAAGATAAGGAGCACTGGTCAATCTCATAACTCCTCAAAGAAAACAGTGTTTAGAATAGGACAAACACATATCACTGGTTGGGGTATGGTTTTTACGAGGAGTTAACATCCCATGTAGACCACTCACAGCCGCCGTAAACCCAATATCATGATCGGGTAAACGGGGTAATCTACAGTCAAATTAGTATACAAAGAATCGTTTCAGTTTGTTTGAAACGTATCAGACAGTGTTTTACCTAATAGTAGTTTGTATGGGTAAATATTGTTATCCTGTAGCCTCCACGTATTTGCCAGCAGTCTGTTTCGACTTAAAAACTGATCATACGCAGAACATAAACGTGATATTTGATTTTATTATATACCCATCAAGGTATCGTTCGTTGACACTGTTGAGTTTACAGCGTGTGCTCCGGTTTTCCGGATCACCACACTCTGGTTTTTTGATTCCGTATCAGTATCCTCTGAAACTAATGCCGTCACAATGACGTCACAATGCATAAACGCAACGTTATTTGTGGAAAACATTGACCACGTCACAAAACAAAACTGCGTACACAAAACATAATTTCATGGTATGTCTGGGTTTTTGATAATTTGGATTATATTTATTATCTAATAAATGTGGATTTAAAATGCAGAAGGGGGTATATAATAAATTTATCATTACTACAGTAATTTGACCCGAAGAGTTGGATCACGTCTCGTTGACAGGAGCGGATCATCAGATCAAACTCGACGCTTCGCGTCTCGTGTGATCTGATGGTCCTCGCCTGTCAACTCGACGTGATCCGACTCTTCGGATCAAGATACTGTAATAATAATATATATATTGCTACATAAATATTGGAAACATTTACTGGCGATGGATAAGTTCAAATCATTCTTTTTTTCATAAAGTTAGTTATTAGTTAGCCGTTAACACCTCTGTTTAAGAAAATATTCGAGTATGCAGCAGATGAAGAAGAGTATGCAAGGTGAAGATAGCGAACAGTGATCAATCTCATAACTCCTATAAGCAATACAAAATAGATAGTTGGGCAAACACAGACCCCTGGACACACCAGAGGTGGGATCAGGTGCCTAGGAGGAGTAAGCATTCCCTGTTGACCGTCACACCCGCCGTGAGCCCCATATCCTGATCAGGTAAACAGAGTTATCCGCAGTCAAAATCAGTGTGCCAAGAACGGCTTAACAATCGGTATGAAACACGTCAGACAGCATTTGACCCAATGCGAGGTTGTATTGACGAACTAGGTCGTTATAACAACCATAAAATTTGCAAAATGCTGACTTCAATCGAGACTGTTGAAATCCCTGTACCATCAACTTGTTTGTCAGTAGCTTATCTCGATTTAAAAACTGACTATACCCAGAACAAGCTCTTGCATATCGTATCAGTTGGGATATATAAACACCATATACAGGTGATAATGGAATATTGCTACATAAATATGGGAAGTTAAAATCATCCCGTTTGTCATACAGTTGAGTTGTCAGTTTGCCGTTAATGTCTTTCAATAAAATATCTAAGTATGAAGCAGAAGTGGACGACTCTGTGGTGTCTTTTATTTCGAGTTAACTTTGATATATCGTATCGACATGTCAATAAACATAAGTATTTCTGATAAATAAAACGTTAACGAAATATTTAAATGTCGAATTAAAAGCCACAGCAAGATATTCCTTTTTCTCATGTAGAAGCTTTTGAATAAATTCTACCTCGAAAGAATAATAAATTATATCAAATAAAAGAACTCCGTGCTCAATATATTCATGGCTCTATTCTCCATGAGGAGAGAAGGAATTAAGTCAAGTGCTCAATGTATATTTAGACATATATATTTGACGAGTGTTTCGTTATACACCATATAAATCCTTTTCATATTTCATCGCTAAAAAGCTCACTATTCAGGCTAAGATGTCAAGAAATGTAGAAATGAGCAGACGGAATGAAATACTATTTTTTCAAATAAATAATATGTTTTATGTGATCACTTTTAACACTTGCCTAATTTATCTACTCGTTACTATATGATATGCATACATGTATCATGTTATGTAGTATGTGTTATGTAATCACCTTGTTGAGTTTCTTGATCAGACGTGACGGACATGTATCTTTTTTACACGTTATGTCATCAGTAATCACAACCAATCATTTTAGCTGATTCGGAGATATATATTCTATCTACCCTCATCAGCAGCCAATGAAATAATGATTATATGTCACGTAATCATGTCTTTGTTTGTAGCTGTCCAAGTGAAAAGATTCACTAATTTTTATGTGATTATTGAGGACAATTTTCCCTCCACCACCCCAAACTTGCCACCTTCATCAAAATGTAATGCGTGTCATTTCATATTATTGTTTATCAGTTTTTATGGATTATTTTGTACCTGATACTATATCTGTGTTGTGTAACAAAAATTTTAAGGTACCACTTTAATTTTCTACCTTATTATGTTTGTATTTGGCAAACATTTTAAGGTGTCACCTTATTTTTCTATCTTATTACGTTTTGCATTTATCCAGATTTATGAAAATTAGGGAGGTCCCAATGTCATTCTTGTTTAGGTTGTCTGACTTGTAGTTTTGATAATCGGAGATCTCCCTATTATAGGGGTTTTAAATAAGTTGTCAACTTCTTCAATCGTCATTAATAAATGACAATTTTCAACCAACAATATGTATTCTATTATTAATTGCCAAGAAAAATAACAAAACTGCGGGACATGAAAAAACCGGTTTCTTCGAATAGTATTTTTTATTCTTATAAAAATGGAGAGCATAAATATGATTCACTGTAGAAGAAATTTCGTTCAGTAGGATTAGTTTAGTTCAATGAGTCATCTTAAATGAATAAGTGAACACATATGTAAAGTCGGATTGCGAGATGTTAGATGTTTAAGGGTTGTCCGTACGCATTCGGATAAGTTCGGAATTGTTTTGTTCATGCTGTGTGCCAGCTATGGATAAACATAGTACATGCCGACAATGTTAAGCTAAATTAAGTTCAGTGAAGATTACATTTTTTGTACTAGAGTAGCAAATATTTGATTGATTGTTTGTTTGTTGTGTATTCTGTCGAAATATTTCCCTCATATTGAACCGTCACCATGCTTAGTGTTTAAGGCCGCACCAGTGAGGATTCATTTGTTGAATGAATTTTTTTGCAATCCAAGAATCCTACTAAACAAATTTATTCCTTTACATGTTGTATTTTCAGTTTTTTGTATTTTCCAACTTCCGCTCTGTATGGATGTACGTTATCGATGAACGTGTCAACGGCTGTCGCGAAACAGGACCTCTGTTTTTAGAGACAGATTCGAAAAACCTACAACTCTCACTTTCAAATCCCTCTGTTTTTAAAGTCAGATTAAAACAAACCTACGACTTTCACTTCCAAATGCCTAGACTTCGACGAATGAGCAATCACTACCTATGTCACTCTTGCAAATCACGTGACTATGGCGTGATTAATTGCCCGGGAAAATGATGACTAAAGTCAATACAAGTAATAATCAAAACGAGTAAATAACACCACTATCAATAACGAGTTCTCACATAACGAGTAAATACCACCACTATCAATAACGAATTCTCACATAACGAGTAAATACCACCACTATCAATAATGAATTCTCACATAACGAGTAAATACCACCACTATCAATAACGAATTCTCACATAACGAGTAAATACCACCACTATCAATAACGAATTCTCACGTGACTTATACATTGTATCAACATTTGAAGAATATTCTCTCAAAGAAAGCTACAGTAAAATGACAGTTCTACGTGAAATAGAAGCGGATTATACGTGATGCTAAAATCACAAGATTCGTGTAGGTGTTAAGTTTGACGAGACCGTGGCACGAGCTTGAACTCACGCGGTTACAGAGCAAACGCTCTACCATTGAATTACCGTGATGGCTAGTACAAGTAAGATTTAATAAGAGTCGATAAGACACTTATCATTTTATGTACTATGGTGATTTTATATCAATCGAGGTATATTTTGGAATCAGAATTGGCACCGATTAGCATATTTATTTAGCAAAATCGCTTTCTTTGAATCCTTACACCAATGTATAGTACTATACAGTTATTAGATGTATTAAAAATAAAGATCTGATGATGGATATTTGAAGTAACTCAAGATATAATTAGCATTCTATCTGTCCAAAATGTTCCCTTAATGAGACATGAACTTTTTCACCTCGGAATGAATTGCAGAGTGTTCTTGTGGGGAAAAATAGCTTGTGTGGACAACACGTTTTATCCCCTGCAATGTATATGCGCGGTTTGTTTTTTTTCTGTTCCAATATATAATCAGATAAGAAATATTTATGTATCGTTATTCTTTTTTCTGTTACAATCAGAGAGGCATTACATTGCTCTTGTCTATTTCGTGATTCAAATCTACCCAACACTTGTTAATACTAAACGCCATAGATTCACTGATAACAGTCAGGGTTTTAACACGCTCTTACAAATACACCTGAGTGGGGGGTACATTGTAATTGATCTACTATCTACGCACGCACCCACTGAAATAGGCACTGATTCAAAAAAGAAAAGAAAGAGTCAGAGGGTAAGAAAGCAATAAAATACTCTGGCATATCCTTTTACAACATTATGTTTACACAACGAATTTAATCTGTCAAAACTTCGATAACATATGCATGAAATGTGCAGGTAACGAACAGTGATCATCTCATATATGTAACCCCCACAAGGAATATAAAATAAAAATTGGACAAACATTTTATTGATATGCTGTGATATTGATAATGAAATGATAAAAGTGAAGAATTACTATTGTAATATCAATGATTTAATAAAATATACTATGCAATACTTAAATTACAAATATATCCTAGATTATTTAATTATTTAATAGCTATGAACTCTTAAATGAAGATAATTGACCTAAGTGCTCGAACGGCCCCATCATCATCGAAAGCAAGTCTTTTGACTAGCCTAGATGGTCGAGCGGTCTAGCGCGCTGGGTACGTGCAGCTAGGAGATTTGGTTCCGTAGGTCGAGAGTTCAATCCCGGGTAGGGGCGGAAGTGGGTATCCAAATAAACTGAGATATTCTCTGCTTGATATCAAATATATCTTCCCTTAGGGCAGTTGTGTTCATTTAAATGTGTATTGCTATTTACGTGGTTTATATGCAAGGTGAAGATAACGAACAGTGATCAATCTCATAACTCCTACAAGTAATACACAATAGATAGTTGGGCAACCACGGACCCCTGGACACACCAGAGGTGGGAGCAGGTGCCTAGGAGGAGTAAGCATATTTCAAATGAAATGTGTATCATGTATGGTTCTCTTAAAATGTACGTTAAATAACTATCCATTTTCTATTCTCACTGACCATGTAGCGTGTGATAGCGTGATGAGAATACCATCGTAATCGAAAGCAAGTCTTTTAAATTGGACACACCAGAGGTGGGATCAGGTCCCTATGAGGGGTAAGCATTCCCTGTTGACCGGTCACACCCGCCGTGAGCCCCATATCCTGATCAGGTAAACGGAGTTATCTGCAGTCATAATCAGTGTGCCAAGAACGGCTTAACAAACGGTTTGAAACACGTCAGACAGCATTTTACCCAATGCGAGGTTGTATTGACGAACTAGATCGTTATAATGACCATAGAATTTACGAAATGCTGACTTCAATTGAGACTGTTGAAATCCCTGTACCATCAACTTGTTTGTCAGTAGCTTACCTCGTTTTAAAAACTGACTATACCCAGAACAAGCTCTTGCATATCGAATCAGTTGAAATATATAAACACGATATACAGGTAATAATGGAATATTACTACACAAATGTGGGAAGTTGACGATGGAGAAGCTGAAATCATCCCGTTTGTCATACAGTTGAGTATGTATGTATGTATGTATGTATGTATGTAGTTATTATGTCAAAGCCATTTGATCCGAGTTGATATCCGAGTGTGTATTGAATTTGAGGATCAGAACATAAATATGTATATGCTGTAGGACTAGCATTGGTTAGCCTCGATATATCAATTTTTCGCTGTTTATCTCGGTCCCCGTCAAGTGGTGATTAAAAAGGTGATTGGGTGGGTTTATTTTAAGGTAAAGTTCTTGCTCCGACAAAATTTTAAGTCTGTTTTTCATACCTTCCTTCGAAAAATTGAAAAATACCGTTTATACTCGCCTATAGTTCGATTCGCCTATAAGTCGGTTGGATAGTTTGTAGCCTATTTTAAAGGGGTTTGTCATTGACCTGCTTATAAATCGGTATAACGTTTTTCAAGAATCGGTTGACAATTTCAAACCAATGCTCTAGCATTTTCACCTTTGTTTTAAATAATATCTTGTGATATGTTCTGATATTTATTCATTTTATCAACAAATCAGTTTTAGTAGTATACACTTGAGACGAATTAAATCATTAGAATATTTAAATGCTTGTACATTATGCATATAATCCTTGAATACATCAATAATATAATATGTCCAGTTAAAGTTAACTATCATAATCAACTGAGTACAAGTTGTCCAAAAGTACTATACATTACACTGTCCAGAAAAATGGCATTAGTTTGTTGACTTTTTAAAAAATCTTAGTTCTGTAAAATTCATTTGATTCGGCTCGATATTTGCGCAAGTTATGTCCGTAAAAACAAGCGATAAATCTAAAAAGTTTAGACAATTAAGCTCATTTGAGTGTGTATTACCTCGACAAATTCTACCTCAAAAAATTGGCCATGGATGACGCGCCGAATACAAGTAACCGATGCTATTAATTTATATTATAAGAGGGTTAAATAAGGCAGAGCTATCATATATATTGTAGTGAATTTCATAGCAATCAAATAAGGCAATATTTCCGGATCACAATCAGCACCAATAAAAAAATTAAATTAATAAAGTTAGTACTGTGTTTCTATCCCTATTAAGTTAAAAGGTATGCTAGTATACAGATATTGGATGCATACGAAATTAAGTATCTTTTTTAAGGAAATCCGAAGTAATTCACAACTGTAAATGTACCATCTTAACTACCATAAACGTTCACCTGTCAAAACAGGCAATTTTACACCTCCGGATTCAATTACTGCTTGTCGTTGTGGAGAGAAATGGTTTGTCAGGGCAACACGCTTTATCCTCTTCAGTGTATTTGACGTTATGTATTAAATTACTTTATGTTTTGTTTTTAACGTTTTTAATCTCCGTAAGTGGACGATTTTAATTTACCAAATCAATTGAATCTTAAAAATGTATTGATAATTACCAACCTTGTATATGTTGCGTGCATTAAGTGATTTAAATGATTTTCGGAAAATGTTATTTTATATGAATCGCATGCAAAGCTATTGATAGGAAGTTTCGTCTGAAATAAGGAGGTTCAATGACAAAGAAAATTTTCATTGGAGATCAGTATTTAACATAATTCATCAACATTATGTGGAGATATAAGATACGAAAACAGATGCTTCTTTCTGATTTTATCCTACATACCATCAGAAAGTTTGGTTATAATAAATGTTAATTAGCATTATATATGTATTTAAAACTTCTTCATGTTGCTGTGATATCGAAGAACTATGGAACCTAGATTCCGAGCTCCATTGGTACAACGATATTGAATAGATTCAATTCAGTTGTATAATGCAGTGATATCGTGGTTCATTAATGTAAATTAATTATAACTGAGATAAAGCCAGACCTTAGTATCACTTTGAGCGATATAAATTATGTGGTAATATAACTTTTCAAATCCTTTAAATATGTCGATGACAAATCCATATAGATATCCAAAACTTAATTAAACATCGCATTTAGTTTATAGTTTTCTGATTTCAGTTGTGATAGGGTAGAAATATACACAGAACATATTTTTAAAAAAGTGTATTGTTAAAGTCCTGTAGTAGCTATTTAAATTGCGTTCTGTCTACATTGCTTCTATAACAATGCTTTCATCAGTGTTATGTTGATCGTGTTTTGCATCAATCATTAACATCGTTTATCATATTCTGCGCTTATCATGACAATAGTTGACTGAATTTTCCGTTATATGGTTCATTGTGTATCATTTCGAACCGCGTATATGTCCCTTTGGGGATCCGGGTTAAACTACTTCTTCATTTCATTTGCTTGGCCTAAGAGGCGAGTAAGGAGGATGGTTTTTTGGATGAAATCGACAAAAAATACGACCAGCCCATCCCTCTCACTGCAGGTGTGGCACAATGAAGATCCCTCCCTGCATAAAGGCTGTAAATGGCGAACATATGCCTAAATTTTGCAACCCTTCTCTTGCAATTGTGACGTCTCCATGTGAGTGAAAATTTTCTAAAGGGACGTTAAACAATATACAACCAACCATTCAATACAACATATTTGCATGTATTGTGTTCTATGGTTTCACATGTCTCCTCTGTTGACTTTGAGGTACTCAGCAATTCGTAATATGTAAACGCGCAATGGTGATGACTTGGGCGTATCTTTGCCATAAGTTTTGAGTGTCATATAATCATAAATTCTATAATTTAGACAGGATAGCAAAATTAATATCGCATAACTAGTTTGAATTGTAGCCTTGTATAGATTACTTTTGATAGCCTATCTTCTGAAAAAATGGTAGATTGATTTTTCAAATTTCCCATCCAAACTGACCAAATCCTACATAATCAGTAACTTTTTCTATTCTGTGGGTTTTACAAGGACTGGCGGTAATATACTGAAGAAAAAATATAGCATTTTCAACCATTTCAGTATGAATTATATATCTATAAGAATATTCAGCAAATACTGATTATTTGTCATAAAAGTGGAAACCATTGTGTGCTCTATCCAAGCACCTAAAATTTAGATTTCTCACAATAATATAAACACAGTACGGCAAAATATCAATAGCTACAAGATACAAGGTGTCATTAATGTGAATAGAAGTAACCGATGCTATTGATTTATATTACGAGAGAGTTAAATAAGGCAAACCTAATTTATATACTGTAGTGAATTCCGTAGCAATCAAGTAAGGCAATATGTTTGGATCAGAATTAGCACCAAAAAAACATTTTAAATTAGCAAAGTTAGTATTGTGTTTCTATTCCCATTAACTTAAAATGTATGCTAGTATAGAGATAATAAACGTATACCAAATGAAATATATTTTTTAAGGAAGTCCGAAGTAATTCACAACTGTAAATGTACCATCTTACCTTTCAACGACGTTCTCCTGTCGAAACAGGGAATTTTACACCTCCGGAGTAAATTACTGGTTGCCCTTGTGGAGAGAAATGGGTTGTCTGCACTGGGCAACACACTTTATCCTCTTCAGTGTATTTTGGCGTTAGGTATTAAATTACTTTATTTCTTGCTTTCGACGACTTAAATCTCCGTAAGTGGACGATTTTAATTTGCCAAATCAATTAAATCTTAAAAATTTATTGATAATTAGCAACCTCGTATATGTTGCGTGCCATAAGTGATTTGGATGATTTTCGGAAATTGCTATTTTGAATGAATTGCATGCAAAGTTATTGATAAGAAGTTTTGTATGAAACTAAGGAGGTTAAAGGACAAACAAATTTTACATCGGATATCAGTATCTATCATAATTTATCAATATTCTGTGCAGATATAAGATGAGAAAACCGATGCTTCCTTCTGATTTTATCCTACATACCATTAGAAAGATTGGTTATGTTAATGTTAATTAGCATTAGATATGTATTTGAGACTTTCTCATTTTGCTGTAAGATCGGAGTCCTTTGGAACCTAGAGGTTCATTGGTACAACGATATTGGGTAGATTCATTTAAGTTGAATTATGCAGTGATGCCGTGCTTCGTTAGCTCTTTTATCCTAATATCTATCATATGGCACTGTATATTATTATAGCTGAAAGATAGCCAGACCTTAGTCTCACTTTGAGCTATACAAATTATGTGGTAAAATAATTTTTAAAATCCTTTAAATCATTCGATGACAAATCCATATAGATATCCAAAACTTAATTAAAAAATCGCATTTAGTTTATCGTTTTCTGATTTCAGCTGTGATGGTGTAGAAATATATACAGAACATTTTTTTTAAAAGTGTAATGTTAAAGTCATGTAGTAGCTATCTAAATTGCGTTCTGTCTACATTGCGTCTATAATGATGCTTTTATCAGTGATATGTTATCGTGTTTTGCATTAATCAGGTATATCATTAACATCGTTTATCATATTCTGCGCTTATCATGACAATAGTTGACTGAATTTTCCGTTATATGGTTCATTGTGTATCATTTCGAACCGCGTATATGTCCCTTTGGGGATCCGGGTTAAACTACTTCTTCATTTCATTTGCTTGGCCTAAGAGGCGAGTAAGGAGGATGGTTTTTTGGATGAAATCGACAAAAAATACGACCAGCCCATCCCTCTCACTGCAGGTGTGGCACAATGAAGATCCCTCCCTGCATAAAGGCTGTAAATGGCGAACATATGCCTAAATTTTGCAACCCTTCTCTTGCAATTGTGACGTCTCCATGTGAGTGAAAATTTTCTAAAGGGACGTTAAACAATATACAACCAACCATTCAATACAACATATTTGCATGTATTGTGTTCTATGGTTTCACATGTCTCCTCTGTTGACTTTGAGGTACTCAGCAATTCGTAATATGTAAACGCGCAATGGTGATGACTTGGGCGTATCTTTGCCATAAGTTTTGAGTGTCATATAATCATAAATTCTATAATTTAGACAGGATAGCAAAATTAATATCGCATAACTAGTTTGAATTGTAGCCTTGTATAGATTACTTTTGATAGCCTATCTTCTGAAAAAATGGTAGATTGATTTTTCAAATTTCCCATCCAAACTGACCAAATCCTACATAATCAGTAACTTTTTCTATTCTGTGGGTTTTACAAGGACTGGCGGTAATATACTGAAGAAAAAATATAGCATTTTCAACCATTTCAGTATGAATTATATATCTATAAGAATATTCAGCAAATACTGATTATTTGTCATAAAAGTGGAAACCATTGTGTGCTCTATCCAAGCACCTAAAATTTAGATTTCTCACAATAATATAAACACAGTACGGCAAAATATCAATAGCTACAAGATACAAGGTGTCATTAATGTGAATAGAAGTAACCGATGCTATTGATTTATATTACGAGAGAGTTAAATAAGGCAAACCTAATTTATATACTGTAGTGAATTCCGTAGCAATCAAGTAAGGCAATATGTTTGGATCAGAATTAGCACCAAAAAAACATTTTAAATTAGCAAAGTTAGTATTGTGTTTCTATTCCCATTAACTTAAAATGTATGCTAGTATAGAGATAATAAACGTATACCAAATGAAATATATTTTTTAAGGAAGTCCGAAGTAATTCACAACTGTAAATGTACCATCTTACCTTTCAACGACGTTCTCCTGTCGAAACAGGGAATTTTACACCTCCGGAGTAAATTACTGGTTGCCCTTGTGGAGAGAAATGGGTTGTCTGCACTGGGCAACACACTTTATCCTCTTCAGTGTATTTTGGCGTTAGGTATTAAATTACTTTATTTCTTGCTTTCGACGACTTAAATCTCCGTAAGTGGACGATTTTAATTTGCCAAATCAATTAAATCTTAAAAATTTATTGATAATTAGCAACCTCGTATATGTTGCGTGCCATAAGTGATTTGGATGATTTTCGGAAATTGCTATTTTGAATGAATTGCATGCAAAGTTATTGATAAGAAGTTTTGTATGAAACTAAGGAGGTTAAAGGACAAACAAATTTTACATCGGATATCAGTATCTATCATAATTTATCAATATTCTGTGCAGATATAAGATGAGAAAACCGATGCTTCCTTCTGATTTTATCCTACATACCATTAGAAAGATTGGTTATGTTAATGTTAATTAGCATTAGATATGTATTTGAGACTTTCTCATTTTGCTGTAAGATCGGAGTCCTTTGGAACCTAGAGGTTCATTGGTACAACGATATTGGGTAGATTCATTTAAGTTGAATTATGCAGTGATGCCGTGCTTCGTTAGCTCTTTTATCCTAATATCTATCATATGGCACTGTATATTATTATAGCTGAAAGATAGCCAGACCTTAGTCTCACTTTGAGCTATACAAATTATGTGGTAAAATAATTTTTAAAATCCTTTAAATCATTCGATGACAAATCCATATAGATATCCAAAACTTAATTAAAAAATCGCATTTAGTTTATCGTTTTCTGATTTCAGCTGTGATGGTGTAGAAATATATACAGAACATTTTTTTTAAAAGTGTAATGTTAAAGTCATGTAGTAGCTATCTAAATTGCGTTCTGTCTACATTGCGTCTATAATGATGCTTTTATCAGTGATATGTTATCGTGTTTTGCATTAATCAGGTATATCATTGACATCGTTCATCATATTCTGCTGTTATCATGACGATAGTATACCACATTTTCCGTTCTAGGGTTCATTGCGTATCATTTCCAACAGTGTATATGTCCATTTGGGGTTCCGGATTAGAATACGTCTTCATTTTACCTGCTTGACTTAAGAGGCGACTAAGTAGGGTAGTCTTTCGGATGAGATCGAAAAAACCCACCCATCCCCGTCACAGCAGGTATGGCAGAAAAAGATCCATCCCTGCATAAAGGCTATAAATGCCGAACATAGGCCTACATTTTGCAGCTCTCCTCCGGCAATTGTGACGTATCCATGTGAGTGAAAATTTACTAAAGGGACGTAAAACAATATACAACCAATCATTCAATATATCATATTTATATGTACTGTGTTCTATGGTTTTCAGATGTCGAGAATTAATAACATTACGGGAACTCTCTCTCTCTCTCTCTCTCTCTCTCTCTCTCTCTCTCTCTCTCTCTTGTTTTCTTCAAACATATAAAGCATCCAAAATGTAATTGGATATAAATTCGAACCTAAGTGAGCATTTCAAAAGATGTCTCTGAAAGAGTCCATATCTTTTAAATAATGGAGCGGTTAAACACTACATTATGGTATAGCACGGGTATTTTAATCATAGGAATATATCTAAAAATTGAACAAGTGTAACGATATGTATTGTGTAATGTTCATATGTTTTTAAGTTTCCATACAGTTAGAATAACATCAAATACGGTACAAAACCATAAACTGTCCATAACATTAATTTTGTTTACAACTACCATATTTATGTTTCTATATAATATGAACTAGCTGTATCCATATATTTAAAGGTACACCTGCACAGAGATTTATAAGTAAGGTTTGAAAGAATTTCATGAACACCTTTAGTGCTTTAACATTGGTTTAAAGTTAAGTATCGTAATGAGGTACCGTAAGTAGAGGAGAAATACTTGAGCTTTTTTCAACATCTTTGAATCTGAACAGCGAGCTAGAACCGAAAGATCGATATATTCACATGTATGTATGTTTAAAGAATGTATACATCTTATAGCCCCAAATGAATATGAGAAGAATCCAACCTTAGATGTATATCATATTTGTCAACAAGGTTCCATTTAATTTTCAACGGGAGAAAATAAAAGTTGAAGTGAACTTGAAGTTGAAGAAGGAAAAAAGTAATTCTCCGTTTGCCAAAAATGACTTTAATGGACGACGAAGATAACAAACAGTGACCAATTCCATAACTCCCATAAGCAATACCAAATAGAAAGTTGGGCCAAAACTGACCCATGCATATACCAGTGGTTGTATCACGTGACTAGGAGGAGTAAGTTTCCCCTGTCGATCGGTTACATCCGTCACGAACCATATATCTTCATCAGGTAAACGGAGTTATCCGTACTCATAACCAGTGCGACAAGAACGGCCTAACAATCCGTAGAAAACATCTTAAATAGCTTTTAACCCAATGATAGGTTGTATTGACAAACTACATCATTATAATCACCATGGAATTCGCGAAACGCTGACTTTAAACGAGAATCTTGAACCCCCTGTACCATCAACTCATTTGTCAGTAGCCTCCTTCAATTTAAAAACTTACCATACACAGAATAAATTCTTGTGTATCGAATTAATTGAGAAATATAATCAACATATGTAGGTGATAATGGGATATTGTCACATAAATAAGAGAAGTTAACAATGGAAAAACTGAAATTATCCCGTTTGTCATAGCGTTGAATTGTTAGTTTGCCTTTAATATCTATCCGCAAAATATATCTAAGTAGGAAGCAGAAGTGGACGACTTTGTGGTGTCTCAATTATTTGGAGTTCATAGGGATATATCGAAGCACCGCGCTGGTCTAGATGTTAGATGGTTCGCTGCGCATGCAGAAAGCCGGGGTTGAAATCCCGGCCGCGACACAACTAAGTCGTTAAAACAGTTAGTTGGACTTCGATCGTCAAACGTTCGTGTGAATGTCATGGGTCCTCAGAATTGACCTTAAAGACGGATTCCCGTGTCACAGTAGGAGTAGCAAGCTATATAACCCTCACTGCTTAATGGCTGTAAACGCCGAGTAAAGGTCTAAATTTTAAGCCCTTCACCGGTCTTGGTGACGTCTCCATATGAGTGAAACATCCTCAAGAGAGATGTAAACAATATACGGTCAATCAATCGAGCCGACAAATGAATGAACAGTATTATTGTTAATAGATAATACGTCGTCGATACAATTATCTTTCGTATTAAAGACCACATCAAAATATTTTTCTTCTCACCTAGAAATTCTTGAATGAATTCTGCGCCATAAAATATCAAAAATAGGTCCGCTAACAAATGAGCACAATTCGTGCGCATGGGAATTCCAACAGACCTGGAAGAACTGATCACGAAAGACTGAGGATATTGTCAATGAAGAAACCCCAGTTTGTCATTTTTTTTCAAATTTCATCTTTAGAGGACTCGCGTTTGAGATCAGGGTGGCATTTAACAAAGTAATTTTTTTTGGATGATTCATCATTAGATATGTATATTTCCGTCTTCCATTTTTTTTGAAGAAGCAACTGTGTATGATGTCAAAAAGCCTAGTATTTAATTGCTCGTAAGAAATTATCGCGCAGTGTTGAAAACTCATGTTTTGATGTTAATTTGAAAATGTGTTTTAAATGAGTAATATTGAGTAACTTTCGGGTTTGAAGGCGACGACATTCAAATCTTGCTGGTTGCATATTTACCTGCCATTATTTGTAGCTTTTCATGCGACCTCGAGCGAAAAAGGTTTAAAACATTCTATAAACTAACATATTTAGCTCACAAACATAAAAGGAACAGATTCTGGAGTGTTTTGTAGCGCTTATGGGTGCACTTGCTATCAGAAGAGGGATATGGAATATGTGGGGTTGGGGTTGGCGGAAGGACATAGCTGCAAAAAAGCACTTGTCTGAGTCCATCCACTTTTCCAACGAACAGTTGGACAGGGACGGATATAAAATGCGATAAAATGTTATAGCGGCTAAGCACAACCAGGACGTATACATCCTGTTCATTTCATAGAATTCACACTCGCCACTAAGGAATATGAATGCCCTTTTTTACGACAGGGGATGTTTACTCCTCCTAGGCACCTGATCCCACCTCTGGTGTGTCCAGGGGTCCGTGTTTGCCGAACTATCTATTTTGTATTGCTTGTAGGAGTTATGAGATTGATCACTGTTCGTTATCTTCACTTTGCATACTTTTAAAGAATCTTTAAAGTTTGAAAATTGAATTCGTATTTTCAAATAATAAAATAATCTAATTCTAACTTTAATTTGTTTGTTTTTTCTAATTGAACTTATAACAGCATATACACTCACTGGTTAACTTCTCATAAATGACAATTTAAGAATAAAAATAGAAAAATTGACTGATTATGTATTGTTTAACGTTCCGGTCAAGATTATTTGATTCCTATGGAAAAACACCCATTGACAGTTAAGGGCTGCGAAAGTTAGGCATATGTTCAGTGCTTAAGGTAATTGAGTAGTGAGCGATCTTTATTGTATCGTATCTGCTGTGAAACAGGACCTCGTTTTTTACGGTCTTATCTCAAGGGGCGCCCCATTTAGTCGCCTCATACGACAAGCAAGGGGTGCTGAGGCCCTATTCAAATTCGAATCACCACGGAGATAGACAATACAATTGGTATTGCCTTTAGATCAATAAAATTGAAATTTCAACTGGTTACCCCAAAGAACCTGAAGTTTTGTTCACAGGTAGGACCTCTTACGGTTTCCCAAAAATAAAGTGTTACGTGATATTAAACTGATGCCACGGGAAATTAACATGAGGTAATTTACGGTAGCTAAGTCACAGTCAATATATGGGTAGTATTATTTCGATGTTTAATCGTAAAAAGGTGTTATGATACCTGTGAGTTTGAGGTGTAATTTCAACCCATAATTATAGTGCAATTTACTATGGAAACCCTTAACCTAGTTGCGTATGAGATTGATCCGTGTTTGTGATATTCACCTTTCCCTTTCCGTTAATGAAAAGTGAAGATAAGGAGCACTGATCAATATCATAACTCCTCAAAGAAAACAGTGTTTAGAGTAGGACAATCACATACCACTGGTTGGGGTATGATTTTTACGAGGAGTTAACATCCCATGTAGACCACTCACAGCCGCCGTAAACCCAATATCATGATAGGGTAAACGGGGTAATTTATAGTCAAATTAGTATACAAAGAATCGTTCTGTTTGTTTGAAACGTATCAGACAGTGTTTTACCCAATAGTAGTTTGCATGGGTAAAGATTGTTATCCTGTAGCCTCCACTTATTTACAAGCAGTCCGTCTCGACTTAAAAACTGATCATACGCAGAACATAAACGTGATATTTGATTTTATTATATACCCATCAAGGTATCGTTCGTTGATACTGTGGATTTTACAGCGTGTGATCCGGTTTTCCGGATCACCACACTGTGGTTTTCTGATTCCGTATCAGTATCCTCTGAAACTGATGCCGTCACAATGACGTCACAATGCATAAACGCAACATTATTTGTGGAAAATGTTGACCGCGTCACAAAACAAAACTGCGTACACAAAACATAATTTCATGGTATGTCTGTGTTTTTGATAACTTGGATTATATTTATTATCTGATAAATGTGGATTTAAAATGCAGAAGGGGGTATATCATAAATTTATCATTACTACAGTAACTTGACCCGAAGAGTTGGATCACGTCTCGTTGACAGGAGCGGATCATCAGATCAAACTCGACGCTTCGCGTCTCGTGTGATCTGATGATCCTTCCCTGTCAACTCGACGTGATCCGACTCTTCGGATTAAGTTACTGTAGTAATAATATATATATTGCTACATAAATATTGGAAACATTTACTGGCGATAGATAAGTTCAAATCATTCTTTTTTTCATAAAGTTAGTTATTAGTTAGCCGTTAACACCTCTGTTTAAGAAAATATTCGAGTATGCAGCAGATGAAGAAGAGTATGCAAGGTGAAGATAACGAACAGTGATCAATCTCATAACTCCTACAAGCAATACAAAATAGATAGTTGGGCAAACACGGACCCCTGGACACACCAGAGGTGGGATCATGTGCCTAGGAGGAGTAAGCATTCCCTGTTGACCGTCACACCCGCCGTGAGCCCCATATCCTGAGCAGGTAAACGGAGTTGTCCGCAGTCAAAATCAGTGTGCCAAGAACGGCTTAACAATCGGTATGAAACACGTCAGACAGCATTTGACCCAATGCGATGTTGTATTGACGAACTAGGTCGTTATAACAACCATAAAATTTGCAAAATGCTGACTTCAATCGAGACTGTTGAAATCCCTGTACCATCAACTTGTTTGTCAGTAGCTTATCTCGATTTAAAAACTGACTACTCAGTTCAGTTAAGGCTTCCCGGGAACCATTACAGTGCTGTATATAAATATACCCCAGTGCACTTCGCACCATATGACGTCACAATAAAAACGTACGTCACGACGTACAAGTTCTTACAGTTGTATCGCGGTGAAAGTGTCATAATAGTATGTCGTTATTTACTACCGTTATCAAGTGATAAGCAGTATACATGAAAAATTTTCTTGTCAAATGTTTCTCATATAATCATATATTATTTCTTTTTCATATCAAATCCCTCTGCATTTATCATTTCTAGTTTGCACGAAGGTGATGTTCATTTTATATTGTTACCTTGAAATCGCCCCTACATATTCTCCCGATTCAGATTAGCACTGCGTTTAATTTACATAATTATTACGACCAGCTGCAGTAAATGTAAAACTGCAACGATGTACAGTGTATGCTGGTGCTTGATGTTTATGTATTTTTATTCTTATTACATTGATATATCAGAAAAGTGTTGAGATCAACTTCTGACACAAAAATGAAACCCTTTCCGCATCTGATAATATTTTGTATACTCTCGCAAATTAAGAAATATGCTGCATTAGATGCATTTTAAACTTCCTTCCTTCTATCGGAGAACTTGCTCCCAAAACTTTTCAGTTAATGTAAAGTAGGCTCTGTTTTTCAGTATTAAAAGGGTTGGTCTGTATGTAACCGATATCGTTGCACTTTTGCAATTATCACAATAATTTTTGTTGGTTCTAAATATATAGTGTCACGTGATAGTCTCGTGATGCTCAACACATGCCTCGATGAAAATATATGGAAGGCTACTGGGTATCGGTTTAAATGTCGTTTCGTTCTCGGATATTTTCCATTAAATATTTTCCATATAAAACACTAAAGGCCATTTTATGCATCTGTTTTACTTTATATTTGTATGGGATGCCTTAATTCAATTGAGTATACCCAGAAAAAGCTCTTGCATATCGAATCAGTTGAGATATATAAACACCATATACAGGTGATAATGAAATTTTGCTACATGAATATGGGAAGTTGATGATGGAGAAGCTGAATTCATTCCGTTTGTCATACAGTTGAGTTGTCAGTTTGCCGTTAATGTCTACTTTCAATAAAATATTTAAATATGAAGCAGAAGTGGACGACTCTGTGGTGTCTTTTATTTCGAGTTAACTTTGATATATCGTATCGACATGTCAATAAACATAAGTATTTTTGATAAATAAAACGTTAACGAAATATCTAAATGTCGAATTAAAAGCCACAGCAAGATATTTCTTTTTCTCATGTAGAAGCTTTTGAATAAATTCTACCTCGAAAGTATAATAAATTATATCAAATAAAAGAACTCCGTGCTCAATATATGCATGGCCCTATTCTCCATGAGGAGAGAAGGAATTAAGTTAAGTGCTCAATGTATATTTAGACATATATATTTGACGAGTGTTTCGTTATACACCATATAAATCCTTTTCATATTTCATCGCTAAAAAGCTCACTATTCAGGCGAAGATGACAAGAAATGAAGATATGAACAGACGGAATGAAATACTATTTTTTCAAATAAATAATATGTTTTATGTGATCACTTTTAACACTTGCCTAATGTATCTACTCGTTACTATATGCTATGCAGACATGTATCATGTTATGTAGTCTGTGTTATGTAATCACCTTGTTGAGTTTCTTGATCAGACGTGAAGGACATGTATCTATTTTACACGTTATGTCATCAGTAATCACAACCAATCATTTTAGATGATTCGGAGATATATTTTTATCCACCCTCATCAGCATCCAATGAAATAATGATTATGTGTCACGTGATCATGTCTTTGGTTGTAGCTGTCCGAGTGAAATGATACATTATGTTTTATGTGATTATAGAGGACAATTTTTCCTCCAACACCCCAAAGTTGCCACCTTCATCAAAATGTAATGCGTGCCATTTCATATTATTGTTTATCAGTTTTTATGGATTATTTTGTACCTGATACTATATCTGTGTTGTGTAGCAAAAATGTTAAGGTACCACCTTAATTTTTTATTTTATTATGTTTGTATTCGGCAAACACTTTTAAGGTGCCACCTTATTTTTTCTATTTTATTACGCTTGTATTTATCAAGATTTATAAAAATTAGAAAGATCCCAATGTCATTCTTGTTTAGGTTTTCTGACTTGTAGTTTTGATAATCAGGGATCTCCCTATTATAGGGGTTGTAAATAAGTTGTCAACTTCTTCAATCGGCATTAATAAATGAAAATTGTCAACCAACAATATGTATTCTATTGTTAATTGCCAAGAAAAATGACAAAGCTGCGGGACATGAAAAAAACCGGTTTCTTCGAATAGTATTTTTTATTCTTATAAAAATGGAGAGCATAAATATGATTCACTGTAGAAGAAATTTCGTTCAGTAGGATTAGTTTAGTTCAATGAACCATCTTAAATGAATAAGTGAACACATATGTAAAGTCGGATTGCGAGATGTTAGATGTTGAAGGGTTGTCCGTACGCATTCGGATAAGTTCGGAATTGTTTTGTTCATGCTGTGTGCCAGCTATGGATAAACATATTACATGCTGACAATGTTGAGCTAAATTAAGTGCAGTGAAGATTATATTTTTGTGCTAGGGTAGCAAATATTTGATTGATTGTTTGTTTGTTGTGTATTCTGTCGAAATATTTCCCTCATATTGAAACGCCACCATGATTAATGTGTAAGGTCGTACCATTGAGGGTTCATTTGTTGAATGAATTTATTTGCAATCTAAAAATTCTAGTAAACACATTTATTCCTTTACATGTTGTATATTCAGTATTTTGTATTTTCCAACTTCCGCTCTGTATGGATGTCCGTTATTGATGAACGTGTCAACGGCTGTTGCGAGACAGGACCTCTGTTTTTAAAGACAAATTCGAAAAACCTACAACTCTCACTTCCAAATCCCTCTGTGTTTAAAATCAGATTAAAACAAACCTACGACTTTCACTTCCAAATGCCTAGACTTCGACGAATGAGCAATCACTACCTATGTAACTCTGGCAAATCACGTGACTATGGCGTGATTAATTGCCCGGAACGAATGAGCAATCACTACCTATGTCAATCTGGCAAATCACGTGACTATGGCGTGATTAAATGACTAAAGTCAATACAAGTAATATTCAAAACGAGTAAATAACACCACTATCAGTAACGAATTCTCACATAACGAGTAAATACCACCACTATCAATAACGAATTCTCACATAACGAGTAAAATAACACCACTATCAATAACGAATTCTCACATAACGAGTAAATACCACCACTATCAGTAACGAATTCTCACATAACGAGTAAATACAACCACTATCAATAACGAATTTTCACATAACGAATAAATAACACCACTATCAATAACGAATTCTCACGTGACTTATACATTGTATCAACATTTGAAGGATATTCTCTCAAACAAAGCTACACTAAAATGACAGTTCTACGTGAAATAGAAGAGGATTATACGTGATGCTAAAATCACAAGATTCGTGTAAGTCTTAAGTTTGACGAGACCGTGGCACGAGCTTGAACTCACGCGGTTACAGAGCAAACGCTCTACCATTGATTACCGTGATGGCTAGTACAAGTAAGATTTAATAAGAGTCAATAAGACACTTATCATTTTATGTACTATGGTGATTTTATATCAATCGAGGTATATTTTGGAATCAGAATTGTCACCGATTAGCTTTTTATTTAGCAAAATCGCTTTCTTTGCACCCTTACACCAATGTATAGTACTATACAGTTATTAGATGTATTAAAAAATAAAGATCTGATGATGAATATTTGAAGTAACTCAAGATATAATTAGCATTATATCTGTCCAAAATGTTCCCTTAATGAGACATGAACTTTTTCACCTCGGAATGAATTGTAGAGTGTTCTTGTGGGAAAAATAGCTTGTGTGGACAACACGCTTTATCCCCTGTAATGTATATGCGCGGGTTGTTTCTCTGTTCCAATATATAATCAGGTAAGAAATGTTAATGTCTCATTATTCTTTTTACTACTACAATCAGAGAGGCATTACATTACTCTTGTCTATTTCGTGATTCAAATCTATCCAAAACTTGTTAATACTAAACGCCATCAATTAACTAATAACAGTCAAGGTTTTAACATACTTTTACAAATACACCTGAGTGGGGGTAAATTGTAATTGATCTACCATTTACGCATGCACCCACTGAGATAGTCACTCATTCAAAAAAGAAAAGAAAGAGTCAGAGGGTAAGAAAGCAATACAATACTCTGGCATATCCTTTTTACAACATTATGTTTACACAACAAATTTAATCTGTCAAAACTTCGATAACATATACATGAACGGTGCATGTAACGAACAGTGATCATCTCATACATGTAACCTCCACAAGGAATACAAAATAAAAATTGGACAAATATTTTAGTGATATGCTATGATATTGATACTGAAATAATAAAAATGAAGAAATTACTATTGTAATATCAATGATTTAATAAAATATACTATGCAATGCTTAAATTACAAATATATCCTAGATTATTTAATTATTTAATAGCTATGCACTCTTAAATGAACATAATCGACCTAAGTGGTCGCGCGGCCCCATCGTCATCGAAAGCGAGTCTTTTGACTTGCCTAGATGGTCGAGCGGTCTAGCGCGCTGGTTACGTGATGCTAGGAGATTTGGTTCCGTAGGTCGCGAGTTCAACCCCGGGTAGGAGCGGAAGTGGGTATCCAAATAAACTGAGATTTTCCCTGCTTGATATTACATATTTAATTGTTCTTCCCTTAGGGCAGTTGTGTCCATTTGAAAGTTTATTGGTATTTCCGTGCATTATATAATGTAAAACTTATACGGTACCAATTTTGATGCACCAGATGCGCATTTCGACAAATAACGTCTCTTCAGTGATGCTCAACCGAAATGTTTGAAATCCGAAATAACTATGAAGTTTTAGATCTAAATATAGCCAAAAACAGCGTGCCAAACAAGTGGAGCCAAATTCGTCCAAGGATAAGAGCTATGCATGAGGGAGATAATCCTTAATTTTGAAATGAATTTCTGAATTTTATAACAGTAATTAAATACACATCCGTATTTTCAAGCTATTTTCAAATGAAATGTGTATCATGTATGATTCTCTAAAAATGTACGTTAAATAACTGTATCCATTTTCCATTCTCACTGACCATGTAGCATGCAGAAGTGGGTAGCTAAATATATATATATATATATATATATATATATATATATATATATTAAAATCTATAGATATATGACTCTAAACACTTTGTAGAAATAATTCGACCGTGTTACTGGTTTTCCTCGGTCGTGTTTAATACTCTCATAGCAACGTAACGCACCTTATAGTAACTGATTATAACACTATTGATGTATTCACGATTAACTACTTACTGTAATATTTCTTGTTTATATTCACTTAGGCCAGAAGTTAACTGCTTTGTGAACACATATTTCTAAAATTCTGTTACATTACTTACCAAATATTTAATTGTACGAATAGCCATGTTTGCAGATGTATCAACGAGGTCATTTTAATATTATACTCTTACACTTTTCAAATGTATTTCGCGCAATATCAAGTTTGATATCGCTTTTCAATTTTATAATACTTACTGTAGGGTAATAGTACTTTTGTGTATGTAGTCTTCCGTGACGTTGGTATGAGAGATATACACGACTAAAGAAGACCTGTAACACGGTCGAAATATTGTATAGTTATAGTTTTAGTTATTATGTGAAAGCCAGTTGATTCCAGTTGATATACGAGTGTATATTGAATTTAAAGATCAGAACAAAAATAAGTTTATGCTATAGGGCTAACAGTGGTTAGCCTCGTTATATACATTTTCTCGCTGTTTATCTGGGTCCCCGTCAAATGGTGATTAAAAAGGTGACTGGGTGGGTTTTTTTAAGGTTAAGTTCTTGCTCCAACAAAATTTTAAGTCTGTTTCTCATACCTTCCTTCGAAAAATTGAAGAATGCCGTTTATACTCGCCTATAGTTCGATTCCCCTATAAGTCGGTTGTATAGTTTGTAGCCTATTTCAAAGGGGTTTGTTATTGGCCCGCTTATAAATCGGTATAACGTTTTTCAAGAATCGGTTGACAATTTCAAATCAATGCTCTAACATTTTCACCTGTGTTTTAAATAATATTATGTGATATGTGCTGATATTTATTCATTTTATCAACAAATCATTTTCAGTAGTATACACTTGAGACGAATTAAATCATTAAAATATGTAAATGCGTGTACTTTATGCATATAATCCTAGACTACATGAATGATACAATATGTGCAGTTAAAGTTAATCATTATAATCAACTGAGTACAAAGTTATTAAAAAAATATTACACTTTACACTGGCCAGAAAAATGCTTATCTTCTTAGGACTTGCCAATAAGTCGGATATAGTGTTTTGGACCAAATTTAGCTCCCTCAAATCCGATTTGAAGGCAAGTATATACAGTACTCAGTCTAGATCCTTTCTACCGACAACTACCACACCATTACATTGTACGAAACACGTTAGTGTAATCTCTTATTTACAAGTCATTAACGTGATAATTGGGTTTCTTTCTCTTGAATAAATCCAATCTCTTCATGGAATGACTTGTAGATGTTTTCAAACCCTAAGGCGCATATGATGTTACACTTAAGGGCGCGTAAAATAGCGAAAGTAAATATGCATATCGCAAATTTGAATTCCATCGTTTTCAATCTGGAAAACTACGCCCAAATTGTGTTAACTCGGGACTTGTCCAGCCATTAATTTTAGAAATTTATAGAACGCGCCAATATGCGTCATCTATATGTGAAGTTGCGTAACTCAACAATGAAAATTGCCTCCCCTTGCGCTAAACATGAACAGTACAAGATAAACTCTAATAAGATATACAAAGCTACAGTTTGCCAAAAGTTAGTTTATTTCATAAACTATATTATGTAAATTTCTTTTAGGCATGGAAAGAATTAATTTTTCTGAAAACCCCCCAAAAAGTTCAGAAACATGCGTTGTGTCCTTTGATATGTTCAAACGCACATGGGACATCAAGTTTCAGATGAGCTCATGTGGGAGTTCAAATAAATATACTGAAGAAAAAATTATGTTATCTTAAACAATTTGAGTATGAATTATATATGTATAAGAATATTCAGCAAATAATAATTACTTGTCATAAAAGTGGAAACCATTGTGTGCTGTATCCACACACCCAAAATTTAGATTTCTCATAAAAATATAAACACAGTGGGGCAAAATATCGATAGCTAAAAGATCCAAGGTGTCATTAGTTTGTTGACTTTTCAAAACATCTTAGTGTTGTAACATTCGTTTGATACGGCTGATATTCGCGTAAGTTATTTCTGTAAAATCAACCGATAAATCGAAAAGGTGAAGACAATGAAGCTTATATGAGTGTTTATTACCCCGACAAATTCTACTGTAAAAGATCGAACATGGATGGCGCGCCGAATACAAGTAACCGATGATATTAGTTTATATTATAAGAGAGTTAACTAACACAAAATTATTATATATATTGTAGTGAATTAAAATCATCCACTTCCGGAGATCAAAAACGATGAAATTAAGGAATACACAAATTTAATACATAACGCCAAATACACTGAAGAGGATAAAGCGTGTTGCCCTGACAAGCCATCTATATCCACAACGGCAAGCAGTAACTGATTTCGTAAGTGGACGATTTTAATTTACCAAATAAATAGAATCTTTAAAATGTATTGGTAATTACTAACCTTGTATATGTTGCGTGCATTAAGTGATTTAAATGATTTTCGGAAAATGTTATTTTGTATGAATCGCATGCAAAGCTATTGATAGGAAGTTTCATCTGAAATAAGGAGGTTCAAGGACAAAGAAAATTTTCATTGGAGATCAGTATCTAACATAGTTCATCAACATTATGTGGAGATATAAGATACGAACACAGATGCTTCCTTCTGATTTTATCCAACATACCATCACAAAGTTTGGTTATAATAAATGTTAATTAGCATTATATTTGTATTTAAAACTCTTTTATGTTGCTGTAGTTTCGGAATCCTATGAAACCTAGACTCCGAGCTAAATTGGTACAACGATATTGAATAGATTCAATTAAGTTTTATAATGCAGTGATATCGTGCTTCATTAGTTCGTTTATCCTAATATGTATCATCTGCTAATGTAAATTAATTAGAACTGAGATATAGCCGGATCTTAGTATCACTTTGAGCGATACAAATTATGTGGTAATATAACTTTTAAAGTCCTTTAAATCATTTGATGACAAATCTATATAGATATGGGGATGTTTACTCCTCCTAGGCACCTGATCCCACCTCTGGTGTGTCCAGGGGTCCGTGTTTGCCCAACTATCTATTTTGTATTGCTTGTTCGAGTTATGAGATTGATCGCTGTTCGTTATCTTCACCTTGCATCCAAAACTGAATTAAAAATCGAATTGAGTTTATAGTTTTCTGATTTCAGCTGTGATAGCGTAGAAATATACACGGATCATTTTTTTAAAAAAAAGTGTAATGTTAAAGTCATGTAGTAGCCATCTAAATTGTGTTCTGTCTACATTGCGTCTATAACAATGCTTTTATCAATGATATGTTATCGTGTTTTGCATTAATCAGGTATATCATTGACATCGTTTATTATATTCTGCTGTTATCATGACGACAGTGTACCACATTTTCCGTTATGGGATTCATTGTGTATCATTTCGAACCGTGTATATGTCTCTTTAAATGCCGAACATAGGGCTAAACTTTGCAGCTCTTCTCCGGTAATTGTGACGTCTTCATGTGAGTGAAAATTTTCTAAAGGGACGTAAAACAATATAAATCCAATTTTTCAATATATCATATTTGTATGTACTGTGTTCTATGGTTTCAGATGTCGAGAATTAATAACATTGCGGGAACTCTCTCTGTCTGTCTCTCTGTCATTCCCCCCCCCTCTCTCTCTCTCTCTCTCTCTCTCTCTCTCTCTCTCTCTCTCTCTCTCTCTCTTTTTCTCTCTCTCTTGTTTTCTTCAAACATATAAAGCATCCAAATTGTAATTGGTCTCAGTGGGTGTGTGGATAGAGTATGTGACTTTCATGAGATAGGTCTTAAATTTGAATGTTTTGATTTCAAGTTTATAAAAATATTTTGTAAAAAGAGTGATGAATTATGATTAGGAATCACCAAAAACGGCGAAAAACCATAAACTGTCCATAACTATAATGTTCTTTACATCTGCTATAGTTTCTTTTCCTATATAATATGAACTAGATGTATGTATTTATTTAAAGGTACACCTGGACAGAAATTTATAACTAAGGTTTGAAAGAAATTCATAAACCCAATTAGTGCTTTAACATTAATTTCAAGTTAAGTGTTATAATAAGGTACCGTAAGTAGAGGAGAAATTCTTGAATGTTTCCTTACCAAAATGATAATGACGATGCACAGGGTACATTCTAAGGAAATGTGGGATCCTCTAAGGGAATATTCAAATATTCTGTTAATATGACAATTTCGATTACATTTAAATGGATTTATTTCTTTTGAAGGCTTAATAGGTATGTTATTGAAGCGTGCTTTTCAAGAATGTATGCTCTTACATCGAATCAGAAACCTCTATTGACTTTGAAGTACTTAGCAACTCGTAAGATGTAAACGCAAAATGGTGATGTTTTGGGCGTATCTCTGCCATCAGTTTTGAGGGTCATATAATCATAAAGTCTGCAATTTAAACAGGATAGCAAAATTATCACATAACTAACTTGCCTTGTGGCCTTGTATAGATTACTTTTGAAAGCTTATCTTCTGACAAAATGGTGAATCGATTTATAAAATTATCCATCCAAACTGACCAGATCCTACATAATTAAGAACTTGTTCCATTTTGTAGCTTTCACAATGATTGTTGGTGACATAGATAGCATGCATACACAAACTATTGTCCGCAGTGTCAATGACTATGCAAATGGATATCATTTTCATAACATTTATGTTTAAGTTCTGTAGATCACTACATTATGACACCCACTTCCGCTCTTACTCGGGGTTGAACTCACGACCCGCGGAACTAAATATCCTAGCAACGTGTAATTATCCCGCTAGGCCAAATAGGTGCTTTCGATAACGATGGAATTTTCGCATCGTTGTCACACGCTACACGTTCATTGAGAATGGAAATGTGTTACAGCTATTTGATTTATATTTAAGAGGACCATTCAAGATATATATTTTAAACTGAATTTGAAACACTTTACATAACGCGCAATGCTTACAATGAATAACCGCCTTAAGTGAAGAAATATATAATATTTGGTGCCAAATATTGTGTTGGAAAACGGAAGACCCTAATCAATAGAATTGGTTTTTTTAAACAGAATACCTAAATAAATTGCTGGAATAAATTATCCTTGTGATATCTATTGGCGATGCGAAACCAAACTTCCTGGTGTAAGGTGCACCCGAGAGAGAGGTCATAAGTTCCCTTTACAAAAAGTGCGATCTGAAATGATTTCTACTGAAAGTAAGTGATGTGATACCATGTGATAAAAATACCTGACAAATTGGACTTTACTTCTGATACTGGCTGAAAATTGTATTGATTTCTCTTCAATGATACACAATGCGTTGATTACATGTTGATAAATATATACATAATGTAGGGTTTGATAGTACCCGAGTAAGCTAAAGCAAATTATGTACTCAATGTTTTTTTGTCGTTCTGGTTTTTTATCTCATAGAGGACACACAATTTATGTGTTCCATTTTCTGTGGCTTTTAATATTTGGTTACTTTCCTCATTACTTGTCCATCAGATGTAAAACTTATACGGTAATTTTGATGCACCAGATGCTCATTTCGCCAAATAATGTCTCTTCAGTGATGCTCTTGCCGAAATATTGGAAATCCGAAATAACAATGAACTTGCAAAAACTAAAAAACAAAACAAACAAAAAACCCCAAAAAACCAGAGTGCCAGAGACTGGAGTCAAATTCGTCAACGGATTAGATATATGCATGTAATAAAGCCAAGGAGACTCTGCTTTTTTTCTTTTCTTTGAGACAGGCAAAACCCAACACCAATTGATTTTAAACCTATCATTTATTACGTAAACAACACAATAGAAATATACAATTACAATTCCAATGATATTCATTACAATTGTTTTAATTGCATAAAAATAGAGTTGAACGAAAATTTAGACATCAATAAATCCTACACTATCTTCTACACCAGTTTTTAATCTCGATGTAAGACTTATACTCATGTTCTCGCCCATTAAAGGATCCATCTCATGTTTTCAAAGTATACAAAATCGCATGCATGTTCTCTTCTTTATGCTTATAGTAATTGATTGTAATTCCTCGTTCGCAAAAATTTGCAACAATTAACCACAATGCAGACTTAAATCTAAGCCCCGATTTCAAAAAGTATAGTTAATTAGGTAGGTAGTCACGTGTTATAGTGGCGTCACATGCGCCCCTCGCATTGTGAAAGTAGTGTGATATATCATTAAAAATTCAACGTTTAGGGGTCTAATTTATTCACGATGGGCAACATTTAAATCGATGTTGACAAATTTTCAGAGTTTTATGTTTTCGCCACCAGTACATACATATAGCGATCTAAATACTCAAATATAGCGAGTAAAGCGTCTATAAAATCGGCAATATTGTGAGTAAATGTTTACATGGGTCGCTGTCTACAAACTGTTTGGTATTGTTATTCCTTTATATATCTGTAATTGGCGCTGTTTTTTTTTTTAATAAACATTCCAATCATTATTTATTTTTGGATTAGACAAATTACAATACGTTGTATTGTTGACAAGTAGGCCCTAGGCCAAGGTACTGTCACGGGTGCATTTCGGAAAGAAAGAAAAGAAAAACACAAATTAATAAAAATAGTCAAATTTAAAGTCGAAATCACATTATTTTATTAAGATAAAGCAATCGTTGTTATTTTTGAATTGTGATCTGCACGTCGTTAGGAAGTGGGAGAAGGGCGTTGTACTGACGCACTCAATATGTTATGGGTTCAATAAGGAAATTATTGTATAATTGAATATAAAGTTAGAAGATACAAAATTCTATTATTTACATAATTAAAAGTTCAAATATTTTGTATCTGTATTTTTTTTTGTTTTGTAAATGTAGCAGTTGGTAGAAAGTAAGAACACAAGTTACATTATATATGCTATTAGAAGTTAAAGTCAGCTGATCCGAGTGTGTATTGGATTTGATGACCAAAACAGAATGTATGCTGTAGGCCTACCAGTGCTTAAAGCTTCCACTTATCCATTTTCTCGCAGTTTATCAGGGTTTCTGTCCAAGTGGTTTTTTGAAAAGGTGTTCTTTTAAAGGTAGATTGCTTGCTCCAACAAAAATGTATTTACGTCTTTGTCCTCGTAGCTTCCCTCGAAACATTGAAACATACTCAAGTCTTAATCCTTTATATCGAAAACTAGTACACCCGAACACAGCACAACACATCTTATTATTTACAAACCATTCACTTGATAATTGGTGTGTTTTTTTTGTCAGTTAAATCTAATCTGTTGATGAAATTTTCATTAAATGTTTTCAAACCCGAGGGTGCATATTGCGTCACACAAGCGTAAAATAACGAAAATAGCGAAAGTAAATATGTATATCGCAATATTTGAATTTATTCGCTTTCACACTGAAAACTACACAAAAAAAATCATTTAAAAGAAGTTTTAGGCATGGGAAGACTTGATTTTGCTGACAAAATGAAAAAGTGTAGAAACATGAGTTTTGTCCTTTAACGATATACTTTGATAAAAGAATTAAAAAATTAATTCGAATTGTTATGAATTTTACATGTAAACAATGTATTCCGACGAGAAGGAAAATGTTGAGGTCTGAATTAACGGATAACATAAATGAAGAGAAGCTTGTAACAGCATCAATGAGATAGCTTATATGAGAAATATGTTTTGGTTCCAGCTGATAAAGCTAGTAACAACATTATCTATGTTTGTAAGGTTCATCATTACAACTGTATTTTAAACGAACTTGGTATCAATTTCACTTTTGGTAATCGTACTTATACTCCAACTGTTCTTTCAAAAGATGCTATTCTTCAAAACCATGCTCCAGTTTTAGACACATTTAATATTTCAGTCAATGGGTCGAATGGATATGAGTTACCGTACCTATACTGGATTCCAAAACTACAACAACAAAAAACCTTACAAAGAAAGATACATTGCTGGATCCAGTAAGTGATCTATCAAGCACCTAACTTTGTTTCTCACGAAAATACTAACAGATATGAAGAAGAAACTTCAAACTTACTGTGCAACTACATATGCCAGAAGTGGTGTTAATCAAATGTGGTTTCTAAAAAAATCTAAAGAACTTTTAGTAAACTTGAAATCGCAAAACTGTTCCCAAAATCAATAGCATAAAAAACTACGACTTTTCAATACTTTACACGACCATTCCTCACGATAAATTAAATATTATACTTTTTGTACATTATAGACAGTGGCTGCTTTTTCAGCAAAAATGGAAAACGAACATATTCATATCTAGTGATCAGTTATCCAAACAATTTCTTTGTTAAACACCACTCTGATTCCACGCTAAAGTACTCTGAAGTTGAAGTAAAAATTATGCTAGAGTTCATGATTGGTAATATCTTGATGGTTTTCGGTGATCAGGTCTTCCAACAGTCTGTTGGAATTCCCATGGACACGGATTGTGCTCCTTTGTTAGCTGAACTGTTTATATATTCATATGAAGCAGAATTTATTCAAAAACTTTTGCGTGAGAAGAAAAAAATTGTTGCTGTAGCCCTCAAAGGGACATTTAGATATATCGACGACGTTTTGCCTATTAACAATGACAACTTTCATTCATATGCCGATTCGATATATCCCCATGAGCTCGAAATCAAAGACACCACAGAGTCGTTCACTTCTGCTTCATACTTAGATATTTTAGTGAAAGTAGACATTAATGGCAAACTGACAACTCAACTGTATGACAAACGGGATGATTTTAGCTTCTCGACCGTCAACTTCTCATATTTATGTAGCAATATCCCATTATCACCTGCATGTAAAACTTATACGGTACCAATGTTGATGCACCAGATGCGTATTTTGACAAATGTTTCTTCAGTGATGATCAAGCCGGATATTTGGAATTCCAAGTAATAATGAACTTGTATGAGATAAAAGGAAAACTAGAGTGCAAATAAAAATGGAGCCAAATTCGCCCAAGATAAAGCTATGCATAAGGGATATAATCCTTAATTTTGAATTTCTAAATTTTATCCCAGCAATTAAATATGCATCCGTATTATCAAGCTAGCAATGGAGTACTTAGCTACTGAGCTGCAGAAACCCTCGGGGACTATATATGATGTTTATATCTCTCAACTGATTCAATATGCTAGAGCTTGTTCTTCCTATGGCCCGGTTTTTAATTCGAGGCAAGCTACTGACAAACAACTTGATTGTATAGGGGTTTGAACAGTTTCGATTGAAGTCAGCATTTCGCAAATTATATGGTTCTTATAACGATGTAGCTCGTCAATATAACCGGTAATTGGAGCAAATGCTGTCTGACGTGTTTCACACTGATTGTTAGGCCGTTCTTGGCACACTGATATTGACTGCGGATAACTCCCTTTACCTGATCAGGATACACGACTCATGGGATTGTGACCGCTCGACAGGGGATGCTTACTCCTCCTACGCACCTGATCGCACCTCTGGTGTGTCCAGGGGTCTGTGTTTACCCAATTATCTATTTTATATTGCTTATAAGAGTTATGAGATTGATCACTGTTCGTTATCTTCACCTTGCATTCTACATAATGCATACGTATAAAACTATAATCAGGTTTTAAATCGAGACAGCCTACGGACAAGTACGTCAATGTGACAGTGATAACGGTCTCTTTTAAAGTCAACATTTCGTAAATTATATGGTCGTTACAACGATGTAGATTACCAATACAGCCTACCATCGGGTTAAATGTTGTCTGCCGTGTTTTATATTAATTGTTAGGCCGCTTTTTACACATTTATTTTGCGTACGGAATCATCCGTTTATCTGGTAAATATATAGGGCTCACGGCGGGTGTGACTGATTGACGGGGGATGATTACTCCTCATAGCCCCTACCCCACCCATTGTATGTCTAGGAGCCCGTGTTTGCCCTACATTTATGTTTTTGTTCTTAAGTGCACTTGTAAGATTGATAACTGTTCGTTACCATTACCTTTTCATTCATAAAGGACACCACAGAGTCGTCCACTTCTGCTTCATACTTAGATATTTTATTGAAAGTAGACATTAACGGCAAACTAACACTCTGGTTTGTCCATGGGTCCGTGTGTGCCCAACTATCAATTTTGTATTGCTTGTAGGAGTTATGAGATTGATCACTGTGTTAGAATAGGTCCTCAATACCCCCTTGCCTGTCGTAAGAGGTGACTAAATTGGGCGGTCCTTCGGATGAAACCACAAAAAACGAGGTCACTGTCACAGCATGTGTGGCACGATTAAGATTCCTCCCTGCTCAATAGCCATACGCGCCGGGCATATACATAAATTTTGCAGCACTTTACCGGCAGTGGTGACGTCTCCATATGAGTGAAATATTCTCGAAAGGGACGTTAAACAATATTTAATCAATCAATCATTGATACAATGAAGCGTTTGAACAGATACGTATTGCTTGTGTTCAGCAAAATGAAGCAGTCACGTACAACAACCGATGAAAATCGAGGCAGTGCAAGAGCCTACACCCGAAACCAAGCTTATTTTAAATGTAATTCAACCGAACACATGTACGTCTGCAAGATTGCAGTCTTTGAATATTAGCAGCAGATAAAGCGTAACCAATACTGCGAAACAGCCAAGAAAATACTTAATGGGGTAATGACGTCTTTAATGGCGAGTAATTATTTACAATGATGATATCGATTCTGTGAGGTATACACCACAAACAACGCAGTCACTGTTCAGTTTGACAAGAAATGGAAATCAGGACATGACAATTTATGGATAGATATTTGAAATATTGAAAGCTGTGAAAAACAAAAGTCAAACAATTTCAAAGAATTTCAAAGAATGAGTGAATTAATCTGAATGAACTTTTTGAGCAGTAGATCTACTGCATTATAACTAACCCCGTAATATAAAGTCAGTTTGGTGTATGGGGAATTTGATATGTATGTAGTGTTTACAGCCACCGGAATGAACACCAATGATAATTCTATGCTGAAGCAGAGACCAAAATTCTGAGTAACCATTCAAAGAAAATAAAAAAAACATGCTGCTGAGTATCACAGAAACCCAGTGAAAAATGTCAGAGATCTTATCAATAGACAATTGAAAGAAATAGATCGCCAAATAGATGTAATTGAATGTCATGTTAAGTTTAAAATTGAAATTCAACTTGAAACAATGGCTATCCTGACCAACAGAACATCATTTTACAATACTTTAGAAAACCTGATCAAAATCAACAGTTACTTGTGAAATCACAATCATGTTACTCTCTGATTTAGAGTTTGGTACTCCCTTATCATACACTTTGTGAGCCGTGTCTGCGGAGTTTTACAAGCAGCTGTCAATCAACTCTTTGAAATTCGAAAAATTGAATGGGTTATAATAATACATAGAGCCCACTTCTTGAGGAACACTGCCATAACAGCCACAGACCCTGAGGCGTGTTACTACACCTCCAACGCGTTTCGTTTCGTTCCGTGCAAACCGTTCACTGTTCCGTGCAAACCGTTCAGCGTTCCGTGTAGATCGTTCAGCGTTTCGTGCAGACCGTTCAGCGTTCCGTGCAAATCGTTTCGTGCAAGAATCGTTCGATGTATGATCAAGCCATGCTCCTAGAATCGTGCCGATCGTTTCAACCACGCCCTTAGAAACGTATAGACCATGCAAATCATTTCGGCATGGGGTGTAGGACAGGTAAACATTTTTGGGAATTTGACCATTTATTTCAAAATGTCTATAAGGAAATCCGATACCACTTCCTCACCCTTGGTAATTTCTAGCAAGTCCAGAGACATTATATATCTCTGCCCTCCTGCTTTTTCTATTTATTTTGTTTTAATATATTGCTTGTATGTAGGAATAATTTATTTATATTGTTACATTTGTATGATCAAGTTTCTCTTTTTAAATAACACATATTTTCATCAAAATTGTTTATCGGAACTGTCTGCATAATGCAAATACCGACCTGTGTATAACTTGTATATTCTACGCAAATTCCAAGGTCCTTTTTTAACACAATAGAGGTCAGCTAATTCGTGTATTTGAAATTAACATTCGTACAAAAGGTGTGAACATTAGCGGTGGCAATTGAAAAATGACAAAAGAGATGTTTATATATTTTGTCTTTCAAAACTGAATGCAGTTTTCTATAGGTTTAAAATCAAGGCAAATGAACAATCTAACTAAAATTGGATGTTAGATCCGCTCGCATATTGTATTATTTATTTTATCTATTCCTTTATATGATTTATTTTTCAATTTCTTTCAATCATATTTTGATTGTTTCTTTTGGTTTTGTATATTTCTTTCTTATCCAAAATGACAGGTTCTTATCGACTTGCTAATTCTATGTCTAGATGCACCCCGCCCGAGAATATGTTCCAGTCTTACGATAATTTTTCAAATTATTTTATCTGTTATCATACACGTATGTAAAAATGTATAGGTTTATTCAAGATCTGTCTTTGAGAAGAGACCTGAAATATATAAATTGCACACGTGTTTTAATGGCACCCAGATTCAATGTACAAAAATAGCGATATAGACGCGAATTTTTCAATGAATTTGATAAAGCAATGAATACATAAAGTTGAATAATAAATATTCCATGACGATACAATTTATGCATCGTTTCCCTTCATTTCCTTTTATTCCAACATGTATGTCATTAAACTATTCATTGTATAAACTAACCTCAAGGTGAAACAAACAATGCCGAAAGAAATCAAAGCGTGCAGGCTATGCTTAGCGTTTCGTGCAGACCGTCCACAACCCTCTCCTCGCTCAAAAATATTCCAATCTTTTCTGACTAGAAATTTCTTTATATTATTTTGATCTGTTTTCATACACGTACACATGTATATGAAATGTATAGGTTTATTCAACATATGTCTTTGGGAAGAGGCCTGGAATATACAAATTGCAAATGTATTTAAAGACACTCAAAATGAATGTACAAACATAGTGAAAAAGACGCGACAATTTCATATTCAATTTCAATGAAGTGAATAGAGCAATGAATCAATAAAATTTGATTAAGCAATATTCCGTGACGATATGACCTTTGTATATTATCGAAATAAAAAAAAAATCATTAGTTTTCATTCCAACGTGTTCATTGATCTAATAAGCAAAAATTAAATTTACCGCGTCGTACATGAGCAATCATTTTAAAATGAAACATTATCATTTCTTTTTCAACCTTTTTTTTTTTGTATTTAGAATACTGCAATAATATTGAAACTATTTGAAACAAATAATATCGAAAAAATCAAAACGTTCAGGACACGCCTACGGTATCATGCAGATCGTTCACAAAGCGAATAAGCCACGCTTACAAAGTGGTCAGCGTTTCATACAAAGCGTTTCGTGCAAACCGTTCACCGTTCCGTGCAGACCGTTCCGCGTTTCGTACAAACTGTTCACCGTTTCGTGAAGATCGTTCAGCTTTTCGTGAAAACCGTTCAACGTTCCGTGCAAGAATCCTTTCGTGCAAGTGGTGTAGTAGTACGCTTCTGGGTCTGTATTATGACTGACAGGGACATGTTCTCAGATCGTGAATTCGAGGAATACCTTAATGTGAGGTTTTCGACATTTTGACATGTAGCGAATAAAGTCATGTTGCATATCGGTATGTTCAGTAGGGATTTATCTTTTAAAATTGACTTTTTAAAAAAAAAATTCCCGTGTCGTTTTTTGACCAGATGGGCTTATTTTTGTGATGTTTGATATTTTCGGGATCTTTGTACAAAAGGGAATACTAGTGGTATAAAAACTACACGAGACAAACTTCTGTACGAATGTTCATTTCAAATACCCGGATTAACTTGCCACTATTGTGGTAAAAAGGGACCTTAGAATATACAAGTTATACACAGATTGGTCTTTGCATTATGTAGACAGTTTTGATAAATGATTTTGATGAAAATATTTTTCTTTGAAAAAAGAAACTTGATCATAGAAATGTAACAAGACAAATAAATTATTACTATATACAAATAAAAAGAAATAATTAAAACAAAATAACAAGGGCAGAGATAAACATTTATCTGCACTTGCTAGAGACTACCAAGAGTGAGAAAATGGTATCGAATTTTGCTCTGTTTGGTGCTTTTATGATAAACTGTTTTCTTTCGATATTTGCAGATTTTGACTGCTGAAAGCCCGTCTTAGGGACTTTTTGAAATAATTGGTCAAATTCCCAACAATGTATACCTGTCGTGCCGAAATGACTTGTACGGTATGTACGTTTCTAAGGGTATGGTTTGAACGATCTGCACGTTTCTATGGGTGTGGCTTGATCACGAACGGAACGATTCTTGCACGAAACGATTTGCACCGAACGGTGAACGGTCTACACGAAACGCTGAAAGGTCTGCACGGAACGGTGAACGGTTTGCACAAAACGCTGAACGGTCTGCACGGAACGGCGAACGGTTTGCACGGAACGAAACGAAACGTTTTGGAGGTGTAGTACCACGCGTCAGGGTCTGTATCAAAGAAAATAATCTATCAATAATCATTTGAGAAACATTATTATTTTGTTATAGAGATGTACACATATGACGCTTGACACTTGACAGCGGTAGTAGATAACAAGTAAATAGTATGACATTTTCCCTCGATGCAACTATGACGTGACGCATTTTTCATTATGACGTCATAAAGCGCGAAGTGCATTGATGTGTATCAAGAGTTATCTCCCTGTTGTTGCAAGCATTGCCTTAAGTCTTGCTGTTTGCGCACTAGCACTGAAGAAAAAAAAGTTTGAAATATGAATCTCAGTTTGGTCAGGGTCCATAATCAGGATAGACTGACACTTGGAATGACTTTATCACTAAAATCTTACAAGCAGAAGAAGTAGTTTTTTTTTAATGAGAAAGAAAGCATTATTGGCCTAAGAATTATAAATTATATATGTGACTGTTTTACACACTCCCTTATCTCAGGCAATGTACATGTATAACAAGGCAAGTAATGTCAATCTGAATTATAACAAAGAAAGTACAATTATAATGACAGCAAACACAAACAGAAGTTAGTTCAGTTGGAAAGAAGTGCTTTCATTTTCATTGTTAAAAGGCATTTCCGGAGAAAATACTAAAATGCTGAAAATAAACTTAAATGTGTTGTTTTCCCTACCGATTTTTGTGTTTTCTGATAGAAAGATAGAATTTTATTTTACAGTGGATACTAAGCATAAAAAAACCTTGAAATGGCATTTGGACGAAGATGCGAAAAAGCGAAACTGCACGGGCCAAGAATACGAGGATGACAAAACGTAAGTATAAAGTCGCAAAAATTACAAAGTTATGCTGATATCTTTTCTTCGCATTGTCCTCGTACTTTGATAGAAAGTTATCGATACGCGTGCGTGGATTTGATTATGCCGATAAGAATTTAGTAAGATTTTTTTTTTTAAAATGTAACTGTACATGTCGTAAAATATCCAGATACGAATCTGTAAATCTAAATCTCAGTTTTGAAATAACCTTGTTTTGATAGTATGTTTATGATGGTGCAAGGTGAAGATAACGAACAGTGATGGTGTGTTGAATATCGACACAGTTAGATGAATATGAGTAAAATAATAAAAAAATACAGTACTGCACATACATTATCTATGGTTTACAATGACATTATTGGCATAATACACAACGTCGTGACGAGCTATGTGCTAAACCGAGAAAGACAACTCTATTAGTATTGTACATATAATCACCCTTCAAGTAAAAGTATGACGCAAAAGTTAAGAAAACATGTTAAGCAGGGATGCAGCTTCTTATACACCAGCACACCATGACGTGTGCATCGATTGGTCAAACAGAAAGAGAAATAAAATTTATATGAAGCAAATCTCAGTTAGGCAGTTTGTGAGTGAATTTACTAAATAATTAAATTATTGAATGATTACAAGTATTATTGATCAGTGTTTGAATCGGCATTTTAGTATGCATGCGTAGATGTTGTCCACAAACCCAGGAACTTCCGGAAATGTTTGTCATCTGGGAACCGACAGAAATTTCCTCTGAATGCACTGGAGGTTGTCCCAAGGCCCACATACTCCCCGACTTTAATGGTATTAACATAAATTATTCCTTGTTACTCCTCCGATAAGACTTGAGATTTAATTTTAAAAACAAGTTTTCAAAATATGATAAGAAATTCCAGGTTATGTATCATCGGGTAAATCGGAATGTCTTAAGTATGGCTCCATGTAAAAATCAGGCAGAGGGTGATAAGTCGACCGTCAGGGATTGAGCCGATAGTTATATATAAAGTAACATTGTTTATAGGAAATCATTCGGTGATAATATTTTTTTCATATGACGCACCTTCACAGAGCTGATTTACTAAAAATAGAATACCCATGTTTTGACCACAATTGACTCGTAAAAATGCTATATCTTCTTAAAGTTTTTGTTAAATGAAAAGATAATATATTTTCAAATAGCTGATATAAAATGAAGAAGAAGGCTATTGTTTACGAATTTCTGTTTTCACAGTGAGTATTTGTTATGTGTTACCACCGTTACTGTAGTTAACGAAAGGATTTTCTAAAGGAAAAACATTCAAACTTTAAGACCATTTTTCTCGAAACAGAAAACACTTTCAAAATAGTTTTATAATTAGACTGATAAAGTACATACTATTGCATAATTTTTAATCAATATTTGTTTTGAAAGTTTTGACTGTACTCGGAAAAAAATACATGAAGATTGTGAGAAATGGCGGGAAAATAATATATTTTCATGTTTTTAAGTTTTCTTCTACTTACAAACTATTCAACACGTACACTTTTTTGCCATGTTCTAGTAATTGTCATATTTAATAGTATCTAAAATTATCTTCTCTATGTGTTTACATACCATGATGATATGTCTATAGATATAAATGCGAGAAACGATGCATAGCATTTTGGGTCGGGATCGAAAGTCCGTTTATTATTAACCCATTTCTTTCAGATTTCCTCATGTTATTGTAAACAACTTATTAGACTGGCCTTTATAGAATATTTTGCACTGAATGGTGAGTTTAATTTGCAAGTATTTTTGGCTGGATAGTTTGGAGTGTGTGGGTAATTAACAGATTAAAGAAAAAAAAATACTTGGTTGGCAAATGTTTTTCATTTTGAAATTCACTTAACAACAACTCTTGTGAGGCTGGCCAACGACGTACGTTGTAGGTTGCTCGAATGACAAGAGATTGGCATTATAGTCCCGGGTATAAAGAAAATGAACGTCCATGCTCTTTTAAAACGAATATCTTCAGAAAAACAAAACTGAAAAAACATTCAACGTGTTCAAAGGAATCCTTTATGATAAAACAAAGATTTTATCAACTTTTGTGTTTTACAGAATACCCTAAATAATTCATTGAAAATATCTTTTATTTGAAAAATCAATTTGAATTCATTTTGCTCTAAATACTAAATAATATGAAATTTAAAACATTTATTACAAAGCATCTGGACATCTAAAACTTTGACTAACAACTCTAGAAACATGATATGGTTCAAATTTTAAAATAATTTCTTAGCACTTGATTTCCTTATGAATCCTTTGTAAGAGTGGAACAAAAACTTTTAGTGAAATGTACGTTTTTACATTTTTATAATATATATGGTTGTTCAGGGGAAAAAAAGAAAACAGAAATTGTAGTCATTTGTGTCATTAATATTGTAAAATTTGGACAGTTTCTATTGACTTTATATAACTTTATGAAAATACATGTTATGTAGAAATGGGATTGTTTTAAAATTGAATTATGTAGTTTAAAAATGTAAATTGACTCATTTATCATGTTTATGGCACTATTTTTCACCAAGTCTGATTACAGGTTGACAAAACAACTGTGTTTTACATAATCCATGTAGATACTAGTGTCTGTAAAGTGAATTGAAAATTAAGTCTTAATTATTTCATCAATACATTCCATTATCTAAAAGATTTTTAACAGTTGCAACTTGTAAGTTTAGATCCTTTATAAACAGTATACTGATAAATGTACACGGAAGAGTTCTTTGAAGCTGAAATTTTTTATTTCAAAATCATACTTTTTAAAGTGTAGCCCCAAACAAGGTATAAACATGATAAAGTAACAAATGAGCACAGAAATATATTTGTTACGAACATATTTACAAAGCAGAGGCAGATCCAGAAAAAAATATAAGGGTGGGAATGGAGGGGTTGTGACTCATGTCTGTACCTTCTCCATCCAGAAAGGGGTGGGTGAAGAGCCCAAAAATTACATAAAATAGACCATCTGATCTCTTCTATGATGCATCACATTATACATGTATTTTTGCATCTCAACACATCTTCATTACACAGTTGAACTCAATGGTGTTTAATTTTTTCATAGGTTGTTTCCCTTTCAAATTTAGGTACATTAGGAATTTCAGTTGAAATGATTTGGATAAAACCATATAAGAATGCTTTCATGTTTATTTGACAATTTGTCGTCTATTTCTTCATAAATGTTTGATAATTTGTTTGGATTCAATTTTTTAGACTGTCTTGATGTTCAAGATTGAATTTATGGACTCCTTTGCTTTCCTTTTATAATATTGTCTAGTACTTTCACTTGGTTTGATTGGTTTTCCTGCTGTTACCACTTTAAGTATGTCCTTGGGTTTTGCAGAGAACTATAATACAATAAGACAGACATTGATTTTCAGGACACAAGAAATTGCTTATTTTCCTCTCCTCAATAAATAATACATATTTCTTTAGTTTTTGAGAATGTTTGAACATTTTGTATCATAAAATTTTCAATTAAAGTACACCCCCCAGAGCCTAGTAATCATAGTACACATTGATGTTTAAATTATGCATGTAGTTAGACAGAATAAAATACTAAAACAGTATATAAAAATTTTGAAAACAAGAAATGCTTAAAGAAACTTCTATATGGCATTGAGAAGGTGATCCAAATATTCTAAATCAGTGACAAGTAGGTTCATATACTAATCAGGGCAACAACTGTATCAGGTTTTGAGTCTGGTTTATGAGTGACCAATATTTTCCTATAATGGGGGGGGGGGTGACTTTGACCTCATTATCAGAAGGGGTCATATAGTGCTTGTATATCAGGATTATTTACATTTATCTACAGCCCAGTAGCTAAGTGCTTCGTTACTAGCTTGAAAATACGGATGTTTATTTAATTGCTGTTATAAAATTTAGAAATTCATTTCAAAATTAAGGATTATCTCCCCCATGCATAGCTCTTATTCTTGGACGAATTTGACCCCACTTTTTGACACGCTGTTTTTGGCTATAAATAGCTCTAAACTTCATAGTTATTTCGGATTTGAAACATTTCGGTAGAGCATCACTGAAGAGACATTATTCGTCGAAATGCGCATCTGGTGCATCAAAATTGGTACCGTATAAGTTTTACATAATACTGCTCTACCAAGTTTGAGGTTTATAAAACATTTACAATGTAGATTCATTGGTACATATGTGCTACATGTATTTAGCACAGAGCTTTCCAATGCATGTAGTGATGGTAATGACACTCCATGATGCTGGTATAAAAACTTCAGAGAAATATACATTTAGCTAACTGACTAGATCTTTGTTATATCTATATATTATTATTAGAAATATACATTCAAGAACCCATGCATTGACCAGTCCCCATGACCATATCAAATATTGAGGCAGACTTTCTAAAAATAGTAATATAATAGATATCTAATAAAAATGTCAAGAAGACTCAACTTAGTCTTCTTGATTGATATGAAGATTTATAATTAACATTATGAATTTTTTGACAATAAAATGGATTCTTTAAAAATTAAAGACCCTAAATAATTTGATATGTCTAATAGTATGCATACATTTTTGAAATATGAATTCTGATTTGTCAAGAGCTGGATGGTGACCACTAAAACAAATTATTTTGTGCATATGAAATAATATTTAAAAAACTGTGTGTGAATATATAGAATACCTTGAAGGAAAAAAAGATGTGTATATAAAATAAATTGAAGACAAAAATCCCATCAAATCTGAGAGTTGAACCCGGTACCTCCAGTCTGTTAATCCGGTTCCCTAACCACTACGCTATCTGTGATTTGAGTAATTGTAGATTATATAAATAATATACCAAACATTGCATCTCACAAAGTCATATTATTTCTTACATTTGTATATGCAAATTCGACTGAAATCTACAAGTAGTACATAAAACCACACTCTTTTGAGATGATACCTACTCCTACTGATCTCCAGTTAGGCATAATCTACATTTCTATCTGAGACAGGAAGCGGTTGTGTGGAGGATATGTAGATTTCTGTCTGCTATTATTGCAGACCATTACAGACGAAACATGCCGTCGATTAGGCCTAAACATATCATAGTGTAACTGTTGAAAGTATGATACTTTTTGAAACGAGGGAGGGGTGTCATCTGTACACAGTCGCCTCATACGATGATATGTATAATACAACATTCGTTATCATTTTTATGCTAATAAAAATAAATATTGCGAATTTTGACTTATTAAATATGTAAATCACACCGTTTGAAATTACCAGAATGCGCCGACTTGGTGACATGTCATATAAGATATGTTGCTCGGTCTTCGTTGTCGGCTGCTCCACACACTGTCTATCTTCAGTGACGCCATATGCATCAATGTATTTCTGACACTATCCGAAGGTAAATGTATTCGTTTCCTTTAGATAAGGCTTGAGGGTAGATCACACTCTGTCGGAATATTGTCCTACACGGCATTCAGTTTTGGATCCGCCATATTCCGCGCACTTAGGGTGGTTGACAACGCAGCGCCCCTTGCGATCATCGAGGTTAAATTCAAGAACGATAACCGAAATTGCATTAAAATCGAAACATTCAGAGAGGTTTTAAAATATCAAATTAAAACTTTCAAAAAAAAAAAAAAAAATTCAGAGCATGCCTTTTTTATTTGTTTAATGTTATACAATGATATATTTTCATACCCGCTTTGCTGTTTTTAGATTTCAAAGGGATTACAAGTAGTGTTTTGTATAGATTTGCACTAAGCGTGAATTGTCCATGTTCATAATTATCTGTCCATAATTTTGGAACAAGGCGAAATAAATCAAAACTACTTTGTATATTTGCTAAACATATTACGGTGATATAGTATGCTAACTAGTTGGGTTTATTTCGTGAACATGGACTTATCACGAAAATGCGATTTTGATTGATTTTTACGTGGAACCATACTTAATTGTAACTTAAAGTTGAACTATTTTAAAATCATTTTTTAAACACACACTCGACAATGAGTACACATATTGTACATACATTGCTCGTTTTATCTAAACATTGGGTTACCAAAATTAAACGATATATAATTGACATACTAAACTCAGTTTTAAGTAATTTCAGATTCCTGGTAGGTAACTTGGATATTACTAGTAGATTAGTTCCCTGACCTCGACATTTGATGAATCGGTGAGCACGACTCCCTGAACTTTGATACACTTACTGGTTGTGTTGATTCCAGTTCATTTTTGTCGTGAATATCACTGGCTAAATCATTGAATAACGACGTGGATGAATCTACATACTATGATCAGCGCGACATGCAAATGAAAGGCGAAGATACCGAACAGTGATCAATCTCATAACTCCTATAAGCAATACAAAATAGAGAGTTGGGCAATTACGGACCCCTTGATATACCAGAGGTGGGATCAGGTGCCTAAAACGAGTAAGCATCTGGTGTTTAATGTTTTGGTCAGTATATTCCTCCTAACGTATCATTGATTGAATAACATATATTTGGAATTGATCTTAATTAATTAATGGCTTCTATTGTTTTTCTTTATCCACTTCATTTTCACTAAATCACTTTTCTTCAACACTGGAAGATGAATTGCTCTTGTTCTGAGCTAATGATGCTAACACGTGTGTTCCAGCACTTGATTTTTGTTTTTTTAATCATGAAAAAGTGATGATTTCTATAAAAATACAAAATTAATAGTGGGGCAAACACGGATCCCTGAAATATACCAGAGCTGCCAAGAAGAAGTAATCAGGGTGCGTTCATTACATTGTAAAATCTCTTGTCGACCATTTACATTCACAGTGTTAACCGGAAAATCGGTCATAAGGTTTTCTTTTTCTTGCACAACATCATTCCGGCTGAACTTATTTCTTTTGCACCAATGAATAAAAGTTGAAGATTATGAATGTACCACGATATGAAATCAATGTTACATGCATACTGTATGCTTTGGGCAATTGCTTTCCAATTTTTCACCTGTTCGTATATGAATCCGGAAAAGATTGTATGTAACCTTCAAATACCCTTTTCCTGTCTTTCTAAGGGGGCGGGGGTCGAAGTCGGAGATATAGTTACTGAGACAAAGGACCACAGTTTTTACTATCATACACGAAGGACCCGGTGCTCTCACTCTAATACCAGTACTTAGCGAAGGGACAGTCACTACGTATGTTAAACGTCTAAAGCACCCTAAACATTAGGTTACCGGCAATACTGACACAAAAACGGCCATCAGTGTCATGCAACGGCCAACCGTAATTATATTGTAACACTTCACTTAAAACTGGTGTCTTTACATGAGTGGGAACTTACAACAACAACGGAACACTCGCTGCATCACTCTCACGATTTCGTTTCCTCGTCTGTTTACACAAAACGAATAATGTGTGGCCTGATCAGAATACCATATTCTTGATATACATGTATACTGTTCACATATACAGGACAGGTGAATATAACGAACAGTGACCAAACTCATTACTCCTACAAGCAATACAAATACACAGTTTGACAAACACAGACCCCTGGACACACCAGAGGTGGCATCAGGTGCCTAGGAGGAGTGAGCATCTCCTGCCGATGTCATATTTCATAATGTATGGTGTTGGAAAAAATGTCCACCTTGACGTGATTTTGTAAACGTTCAGACAAGTCATTCACTGATTCCGATGCCAATTGCAAGTTATTGTGTGAAAGTTTTAAATTGTAGGGGTGCGTAGTTTATGAACTGAACTACTTCTGTTGTGGAATTCCGCAGCTTATCAAGGCATTCAGCGTGTAGCAGTTGTGGTTTTGCGATCTGGCAAATGCATCATGAATGTTCTTTGTAGATACGAAATGAAGTACTCATGTAGTGCATGTATACAATATACATTACATATCACTTTCTAAAATGTAGATTGTAAGTATATGTGCATCAATAAAAAAGTCGGCAAGCTGTAGGAAGTATTCAATAGCACCAGAGTACTTCAAAAGGTATATTGATAAAGTGAATTCAAACCTGTTTGCGGATCAGTTAATCACAAATAAACTTCCTAGTTGTTCTGGAAACAATGCGTCCTGTGTGTTTAATTGGGAATGCCTTAAGGTAAGAATACAAATTGCATACATGCTAGAAGACATAATTTCTATTTGAGATATAGAGTATTTGAAATGATTTGTATAAAACATTGTTTTTGCTGTATATGATACTGAAGTTCGAGACACGAAATTCATAGTAGACGATGTTCTGGAAACAATGCGTTCTGTTTGTTACGGAAGCTGCCTTAAAGTAGGAATACAAACTAAATACATGTGAGAAAACATAATTTCGATTTGAGATGTAAAGTATTTTAATTGCTTTATATATATCACTGTTTTTCCTGTATATGATTATGAAGTTCGAAACACGGAAGTCATAGTAGAAGATGTTCTGGAAATAATATGTACTGTTTGTTACGTTAGCTGTCTTGAGGTAGGAGTACAAAGTAAATACATGCAAGAAAAGAAATCTCGATTTCAGATGTAGATGAAATGATTCGGATATATAACTATTTTTCTGTGTATCATTATGAAGTTTGAATCACGGCAGTAAATCACGCACACCTTTTTATTTTATGTTGGTATTAGCGTCAAGGATGTGAGCTTGTTCTGCATATGATCAATATTTAAATCGAGTCAGGCTACTGACAAACAAATTGAATATGCAGGGGTTTCAATAGTCTCGTTTAAAGTCAGCATCTCGCTAATTTTATGGTCATTATAACAATCTAGTTTGTTAATACAACCTAGCATTGGGTCAAATGTCGTATGGCTTGTGTAACTCAGATTGTTAGGCCGTTCTTGGCACACTTAGTTTGACTTCGAATAACTCTGTTTACCTGATCAAGATACATTCATATGGTTCACGGCGGTTTTGACCGGTCAATGAGGGATGCTTACCTCTCCTAAGAACCTCATCCCTTCTCTGGTTTATCCAGGAGTATGTGTTTGTCCAACTCCCTACACTGTATTGATTATAGGAGTAATGAGATTGATCACTGTCCGTTATCTTCATGTTTCATCAATGGTCTAATCATCATCATTTGTTAACCCATGCAATTAAATAAAAAGCAAATAATTGTCTCACAGTTACTTATATTATATTAGCGAATGCCATTTCATATAAAATTTACTGATATACAAGGTGAAATGTGCATAAAATACATCTTTCCGGAAGTATTGAATACCCGAGTAATTGAAAAGCAAACAAATCTTGTTTTTTTATTTACAGCAAAAGGAAATGCATGCCCACAAGAAACAAGGCACTTTGAAGAATATAGACTGTTCTCGCTCGGCTTGGTATTTGGATTAAGTACGTTTTCACCGAAGCTCAGATCAGTTCCTCATAATCCATTTCTGGATTTTTACATTCACCTTCTGAGCTCTGGAATCCAGTTTGAAAATAACTCAGGTGTGACATTCACACTTGGTGTATATACGGGTAGGCTATCTGAAAAAAAAAATATAGCGGGATAAAATGAGAAATGTTTATGTATTTCGGAATTCATGCCAGCTTTGATTCATGTATCACTTAATAGTTACAGGCGGAAAAATCAAGAAATGTTATATGTAAAACTTATACGGTACCAATTTTGATGCACCAGATGCGCATTTCGACAAATAATGTCTCTTCAGTGATGTTCAACCGAAATCTTTGAAATCCGAAATAACTATGAAGTTTTAGAGCTAGTAACGAAGTACTTAGCTACTGGGCTGTAGAGACCCCCGGGGACTAACAGTCCACCAGCAGAGGCCTCGACCCAGGGGTCATGATGTAAAATTTATACGGTACCAATTTTGATGCACCAGATGAGCATTTTGACAAATAATGTCTCTTCAGTGATGCTCAACCGAAATGTTTGAAATACGAAATAACTATGAAGTTTTAGAGCTAAATATAGCCAAAAACAGCGTGCCAAAAAAGTGGAGCCAAATTCGTCCAAGGATAAGAGCTATGCACGAGGGAGATAATCCTTAACTTTGAAATGAATTTCTAAATTTTGTAACAACAATTAAATATACATCCGTATTTTCAAGCTAGTTACGAAGTACTAAGCTACTGGGCTGCAGATACCCTCGGGGACTAACAGTCCACCAGCAGAGGCCTCGACCCAGGGGTCATAATGTAAAACTTATACGGTACCAATTTTCGTGATCAATACCTTCTCAGATATAAAACGTGCGCGCTAATCAATGGAGCAGAACGGCGAACATAACAGCGAAGAATGTGGATAAATGTAATTCAAACTGATATTAAAAATGTATGCATGGATAACCGTATTCTGGTGGGTGCTCAATTTACCATTTAATATTCATCGGCATATCAAAGTAAACAAAAACATGGAAAATCGATCGAAACAAGGAAAATCATGCTGAACAGCGGAAAAACAGTCGAGGTGAGTTTAACCGGTATACCATACCACACAGTGAAACACATATCTAAATATGCTTAACAGCGGAAAGATGAAGGAAATCGGTACAACATTAATGCGAGATATTCATTAGCTCCATATACAGAAAATAATACAGGAGTAACCTATATGCAAAGTTCAGAGAATGGAATGGGTACCGAATGTACAGGGAATTGTAAATGGTTGTACTTAGATGAAACCACTATATTAACAAAAAATTCTAAATATGGGGACACCACAAAAATTAAAAGATAAAAGCTATTCTAAAATACACAATTTTCATTAGGATATTAACATCTGTTGGTTTTAACTTCCCTCCACTCATTTGGCGTACAAAACATGTCGAGAGAGTATCAAATTACACTTGGTATGAACACGAACTCAATACTGAAAGGGTTAGACTTCCCAATCCCTTTGTCTCCAATCAATCAGTTTAAAAAGGCGATGAAAGAAAGTTTTCCATCAATGAAAGGTGAAGATAACGAACAGTGAGCAATCCCACAACTCGTATACACAGTGCAAAATAGAAAGTTGCGAGAAAACAATTTCCTGGATATACCAAAGGTGAAATCAGGTGCCTAGGAGGAGTAAGCATCGCTTGTTGACCGGTCACACCAGTCGTAAACTCTGATCAAGATGTAGGGTTCACGGCGGATGTTCACAGGGATATACCAATCGTTTTTACATCTTGATTAAAAATGGTAGATTTTTTGCGACATAGCCCTGTAATATCCTTATCGCATTATGACAAAGAATTTGGTTCAAGTCACTATTTTTATTATATATTCAAATTGGCAATTAGCTATTACAAGGAAACGCAATAAACAAACTGAATACTCTGTTTCTTTCCAAAAATATACAATATATCAAATACTCAGTCAACAAAGGCATGAATATTTTGGAAACATTAAACACAAATACATCAATAACATACCCCAATTGTATGGCAGTGCCACACCCAATTAAACCCGTCTCATCGGAACAAAGAGGTATTCTATTATGAATAATAAAGAAAATTGTATAAACTCATTGTCAAAATTACTAAAGAAATATTTCACTGCTATAACGCATTAGAATTGTTATAACTAATAATGAACGTTATCATATTTATGAAATTAATAAAATGCTAAATGTTACTATAGTAGAATTACATGTATTGATACTGATAATATTTATCCAAAATAAAATATCAAAGACATTTTATAATTTCCTTACCAATATTTAAAATGTGTTACTCCGAACTCTATTCGAACACCCTGTGAACTGTGTGAAGGGCGGCGTCAGAATGAAGAGCGTGCACATATAGTGAGTGAGTTATCGATACGACGACACACCGGTTTTAATATTCCAAGTAATTAAACATAATTTATAAATTTCTTAATTACCTGGACTATTGTTATAAACACAAAATACTAATATTAAATGGTATCTGAAACTTAAATACATTATTTTGCATATTTTTTTAATCTCAAAGAAAATGATTCGCAAGGACAGAACTCGCAATCAATTATGGCGCGCAGTTCGCGATAAAATTCCGCAGTAAGATTTATGCGTCACATTTTGATTGATTTTATCTTGTTTAATGTATCTCTTAAAAAAGTTTCACTCATATTGAGGAGTCACACCGATCGGTGAAGAACTTTCAAATTTAGGCCTTCACTCAGTGCTTACTGCCATTGAGCAGTGGGGGTCTTTAGCGTACCACATCTACTTTCACACGGTACATCCCTTGTTAAGGTCATCTCCGAGGACCCGTGCGACTCACAACTGATACCGAGCGTTTGGCGATGGAACTGTCACTACCCGTTTTAACGACTTAGGCCTGTCGCGGCCGGATTCGAAACCCGACCTTTCGCATGCAGAGCGAACGCTCTACCCCTAGATCACCGCGGCGATTTGAATTTTAATTTCTGGAATAATTTACTATATCATGTCAAACGTTGCAATATTTGATCTTTTCCATTTGCATTGTGTAATTTTCCATTTCTATTCTACATTTTCCATTTGCATTGTCAATATTTTGTATTTGTATTCAATGAAAGGAGAATATAACGAACAGTGATCAATCTCATACTCCTATAAGCAATAAAAAAAATAGATAGTAGGGCAAACACGGACCCCTGGACAAACCAGTGGTAGGATCAGATACCTAGGAGGAATAAGCATCCCCTGTCGACCGGCCACACTCGCCGTGAGCCATATATCCTGATCAGGTAAACGAAGTTATCCGTTGTCAAAATCAGTCTGCCGGAAACGGCCTAAGAATCTATATTTCCTATTCATATTGTATAATTTACCATTTGTATTCTGTATTTTCCATTTGTATTTTTTTTTTCGTTTGCATTGTATAATTGCCATTTGCATTGCAAAAGTTTTCATTTGTACTGTATCCGAGGGATTGTTTATTTTGATTTGTTACGAAGGATTTCATTAGTTTGGGTTCCACTTATATTTAGCCGTCACCAGCCGTAGAACGGTGACTTACCAAAAATAAACTTACTAGTAGTGAGGGTTCTTTAACGTGCCAACGCCATAATTTCTTCCCCTCCAAGAGAAGTAAATTCCAAAATCTTTCGAATTCTTGAATTACTTTAATGGGAGAATTTATTTTTTTTTCCAAAAAACCTTAAATTTAAGTAATTTGATTAATTTCATCTTATCAAAAAAATATAGAAAATAATACAAATGACTAAATAGGACACATATTTAGCCCTATAAAATATGTTTTAATCCAGGAACTTTCGGGGGTTTCGCCCCCTGGGTCCCCACCAGGGATTTGCCCATGGCGGCCCCTGGACCCCATGCCTCATAAAGTAGCGCCCCGTAACATAAATTCCTGGATGCGCCCCTGAACGTTAGTCGCAACACGAGGTTTAAGGTCGCATTATCGGCAATTCTCAGTTCTAAATAGGCATGCATTTGGCGACGTATTACCTATAGCTACGTTTAAGGTTTGATGCAGCCATGATACGAGTAGAACTCGAACATGCGATCTCACGATTATGTACCAAAGGGTATATCACTGAACTACCCCGACCGGTTCCATAAAGGACTAGTTAAACATACATGTATGTAGCTAGCAATGACGAATCTTGCGCTAAACGACCCCCTGTGCTTTAGAAATATGATATTTTGTTTATTTTGTATAGAAATGTTGAAAAAAAAGCATGGATGTACGTTTTATTTTTATCACAACGCACTTGCTTCAGGGGCTTCGCCCTCCCCATGTACCCCCCCCCCCCCCCCCCCTAGGTTCTGCCCTGGACTCACTATGGGGTCTGAAGACAGTCCCCAAACATCCAGCAATTTACTGCATCCTTTAACTCGGAATTATCTAAATCAGCCAGGGACTAGTTTGAATGTGCTGATTACAATAGGCGGAGAAAAGCAATTCATTGGCGGAGGTGCCATGCCATTGTATTTAGCAAATACGCTACATTCCTGTGAAAGGTGGCTCCTGAATTTGACCTCTTCAAGATCTCGCGCATTACCAAATTCGATAAACGATAACTCAAGATTAATCCAATGAATCGTTGTAACAAACCAAACTCGATGTTAAAGCCAGGGGTCCAATTCCTCTGAATCTAATGAATTCTGACTAAATAAATTGTTCATGCTTTTCTGAACACTTATATAGAAAATGGATCCGGGGGTGGGGGTGGGGGGGTGGGGGGGTGGGGTTGATTCGCCATTGCTAGCTACTTATTTTTAAAAATAACTAGTCCTACATGGACCTGGTTGCGGTAGCTCAGTGATATATCACTTGGTTTGTGGGCGGGAGGTCGTAAGATCGAGCCCCGCTCCTGACATTGCCTCATCAAACTTAAAACATAAACATAGGTAGTGATTGCTCCTTTGCCAAACACTCGGTATTTAAAAGTGAGAATCATGGGTCTTTCCGATGTCACCGTAAAACCAGATATCATGTTTTGCGGCAGGCGTTGGCACGTTAAAGAACCCTCATTATTACGGCCCTGTGCGCTAAGCACGTCCATATCAGTAAACAATTTTCAAAGCAACGTTAACTAATGCAAGGTGAAGATAACGAACAATCTCATAACTCCTACAAGCAATAAAAATGAAATCCTTTGTAATAAATAGAAATAAACAATCCCGGTGATACAATACAAATGAAAAATTATACAACACAGATGGAAAATATAGAAAACAAATGAAAAAAGTATACAATTCAAATAGAAATTATTCAATATATATGAATAATTATGCAATGCAAGTGGCAAATATAGAATGCAAATTGAAAATTATACAATACAAATGGAAATATAGAATACAAAGGGGAAAATATACAATACAAATGTAAATTATAGAATACAAATGAAAAACTAGACACGATCTCGGTGCGAGCAACAAGTTCGTCTTCCGTCCCATTTCTGACGAGAATAGATCTCTTCTGGAATGATTCAATTAGTGAAGAACAACTATATATGAAAGGAATAAATACCTAAATATCGATCGATAAACACATATGAATTTTCAATTATGAAAGACTTCCGATTTTCTTTTATTCACTTCCGGTACCTCAGAAGTCCGTAAAACGACTGCAAAATTCACATTGAGAGTGCAGGAAACCCCACTAAATGTTTCGACGAAAAAAAAAAAAGATTATTTGGACATCTTCCGTATCAATATTAAATGATTTGAAGAAACACGCCTATAAGATATAGCAGTGCATCATGTGTAATGCATATGCAATCTTCAAAACCAAAAACATTTATTTCACAATTCCCGGGTAACAATACTCGGGTTTCCTAATTACCTTCTTGTGAAATTGTGAGCATAATTTGTTTACAAAATAAAAATGTCATTAAATAGTAACATTTTCAGTACTCGGGTTGGTTTTTACCAATGGTTGGGGGGTCGCTTTGAAAAATGGTGAAACAATTGAACTTATTTTCTGTCACATTTTGAATGTAATGCTACTGTGTTTTCATTTTAGGTTGATGTGTTATTCAGTCTGACTCGGTTTTTATATTTGGTGCTTTCGATGTTTACTTGTTTATTACGTCAGAGACTGTTTTCGTTTGATGCCTATTCACTTTTAATCCAGACTATGTTTTCTAAGGAAATCCCCATCATCCTATTTAATAAATATCGCATGATCCCCGTTACACATTATGAAGACAAACATTCTAGATAGAAACAATACAAAGCGTGATTATAAAGCTTGTATTAACCCCTAACCTCAGCTTGATATAAATAAATTTGTCATATTTACGTACTTTTATGTATTTGCAGTTGTAAGATACTAAGTTTTAGTCATTGGTATTGGTTGGACTCTAAAGAATAATGTATGTGGTGAAGACAAACCCCTCGGAAATTTGTCTTGACCCGCGCTTCTTTTTTTTTTTACATTGTATGTTACTGTGCTTTCCCTATTCGTTACCATTCGTTACGTTTCTATGTTGTAAGGCAAAATCATGAACACGTGGTTATCTAAACGATTGTATTGTCTTCCTAAATTATGCCGATGGGGATCCAGGTTAGAATAGATGTTCAGTACGCCGTTCTTATCGAAAGAGGCGACTAAATTTGGCAGTGTTTTGGAGACCACAAGAATAAAGGTCCAGTGTCACGTCAGGTGTGACACGATACACCCCTCCCTCTATGGCGTTAAGCCCTGGGCATAGGCATGGATTTTGCAGCCCTTCATCGACAATAGTGACGTCTCCAAATGAGTTAAAAATCTCGAGCGGGACGTTAATCAATAGGCAACCAACCAATCTTTCTAAATTAAGAGGGTAACTCAAAAAGATAAAAATTCACCCTGTGTCGAATTCCGATCAATTTTATGAATTCTATAAAGGTTACAAAATTGAAATTATGGCAAACACATAACAAATTGGAGCCGGTGTGGAAAGGGGGAGGGGGGGGGGGTAAGTATCCCCTGTTGATAGGATGTTATTTGTTTTCTTTTCAGCAGTTTTCTGAGAAAGTCAATTAATACCAAAATGATGAATTAACAGTATCTATAGATGAATCACGTCTTTATTTTCATGATTATTGATACAATTTAACAAACAGATCTCGGATAAATTGACGATGTATGTAGATGTAATTCATGTCTTCTTATTAATAATAAACAAATTAGTTTACATCAATGCAGATTTCAGAATGATATAGTGCAATTATTTTCACTAAACACAATGAGACACCAACTAGATATCATGCGAATATATTTGCATATAAAGATTTGTTTATTATAACGCTTGTCGAGTGATGGCTTTTAAAACAGTCTCTGAAGGCAAACTCCTACAATGATGACCACGATACTGTAAACTGATCCAGTGGCACCTATTACAAAAAATAAATATACATTGAGATTTACAGGATGTAAATTTATGTATTAGACATACCTTGTTGCTTATACACTTACTGAGAAGACATGATCATTCCTAGAAAAAAAGCGATGCATACAAATACACATTACACTTTACATTGCTTAGGATATTGTCCAGCACAAAATTCGGAGAAGATGTCAAAATCACGCTCGTGCATTTAAAAAGGTTGGACTAGAAATTTTTTAAAAAATATTTTAATCAGAAATATCCGAGCAATGTGGGATGGGTCGTTTTTTAGTGCAAAACATTTTTTTTTTCGATGTGGTTTTAACACAAAGCAAGGGAAGAAAATGCAGCAAATTCTATTAATTTAGTTTTTGTCACTTTGTTGCAACAATTCATAATTTTAATAGTACAGGACCATTATAATATGTATAGTCCATGCTTGTAATTTGAAAGTCTTTGAATAACTTACCGCCTTCTAATTTCTTACTGACATCATTAAAGGCTGTTCCATTAGCACCTATTACAAAAATAAATATACATTAGATTTTACAGGATGTACATTTATGTATTGGACATACCTTGTTGCTTATACTCTTACTGAGAAGACATGAATACATCCTAGAAAAATAGCGATTCATACAAATACACATTACATTGCTTAGGATATTGTCCAGCACAAAATTCGGAGAAGATGTCAAAATCACGCTCGTGCATTTAAAAAGGTTGGACTAGAAATTTTTTAAAAATATTTTAATCAGAAATATCCGAGCAATGTGAAATGGGTCGTTTCTAGTGTAAAACTTCTTTTTTCAATATGGTTTTAACACAAAGCAAGGGAAGAAAATGCAGCAAATTCTATTAATTTAGTTTTTGTCACTTTGTTGCAACAATTCATAATTTTAATAAGTACAGGACCATTATATTATATGTAGTCCATGCTTGTAATTTGAAAGTCTTTGAATAACTTACCGGCTCCTAATTTTTTCATGGCATCATTAATGACTGATCCAATAGCACCTATTACAAAATAAATATACATTGAAATTTACAGATTGTACATTTATATATTAGACATACCTCTTTGATTATACACTGACTGAAAAGACATAAGTACATCCTAGAAAAATAGCGATTCATACAAATACACATTACACTGCTTAGGATATTGTCCAGCACAAAATTCGGAGTGAATGCCAAAATTATGCTCGTGAATTTAAAAGGTTCGACTAGAAATATTTTTGATATTCTAATTAGAAATATCCGAGTAATGTGAAATGGGTCAGATATAGTGCAGAGGAATCTTTCAAAAAGTGGTTTTAACCCAAAAAGAAGGTGGAAAATGCAGCAAACTATGTTGTGTTGGTTTTTGTCAGTTTGTTGCAGCAATTCAAATTCTAATAGTACAGGACCATTATATTATGTTTAGTCCATGCTTGTAATTTGAAAGTCTTTGAATAACTTACCGGCTCCTAATTTTTCCATGGCATCATTAAAGACTGATCCACTAGCACCTATTACAAAAATAAGTATACATTGAAATTTACAGATTGTAAATTTGTGTATTAGACATACATTCTTACTTATACACTTACTGAGAAGACATGAGTACATCCTCGAAAGATAGCGATTCAGACACCACAGAGTCGTCCACTTCTGCTTCATACTTAGATATTTTATTGAAAGTAGACATTAACGGCAAACTGACAACTCGACTGTATGACAAACGGGATGATTTCAGCTTATTCATCGTCAACTTCCCACATTTATGTAGCAATATTCTATTATCACCTGCATATGGTGTTTATATATCTCAACTGATTCGATATGCAAGAGCTTGTTCTGGGTATAGTCAGTTTTTAAATCGAGGTAAGCTACTGACAAACAAGTTGATGGTACATTTTTAACTGTGGGTTTAACCGAAAACAAAGAAAAATTGCAGCAAACTATATTTTTAAGATTTTCGTCAGTTTGTTGTAGCAATTCATAATTTTAATAGTATAGGACCATTGTAGTATGCGTAGTCCATGATTGTAATTTGGAAGTGTCTGAATAACTTACCGCATCCCAATTTTTTCTTGATATCACAAATGGCTTCTGGTTCCTCAGAAGGTATATCGTTCGATTTGCATACTGCATTGATGCAGTTATTTTTAAATTAAAATAAAAAGAAAATTGCTAGTAGAATATGTTTTGGCAACATTGAGTGAAATGTGACGAAGCTACTTTAGCGCTTTATCAATAACTGACTACCGTGAGATGCAGATGTATTTTTAAAAAATATATATATCGGTGGAAATATGAAGTCATGCAAAAATTGTTAAGAACATTTAACCTCACCTTGAAGGAATAAACAGAAGAAAGCCATGCTTGCTAAAACAGTTGGGTTGTGCATCGTGTTGTTTGTTCCTAAGGTAATAGAAATACAATAAATCTGTTAATTTGTAGATTTAATACCAAATGCATAACACATGCTAAATATGTAGTGAATGTTGTTTAATGGTATATCGATAATACCATATGCTATCGATCTTTAAATTCTTAATGAGTTCTTTAATGAATATGAGAGGTGAAGATAACGAACAGTGATCAATCTCATAACTACAAGAAATACAAAACAGATACTTGGACAAACACGGACCACTAGATATACTAGAGGATAGGATCAGATGCCTAGGGGGGGGGGGGGGGGTAAGCATCACCTGTTGACTGGTCATACCCACCGTGAGCCCTGTATCCTGATCAGGTAAACGGAGTTATATGCTTCGTAATAAAATATTTGATATATCGAGGAGGACTGGCTATTTGCAATCCGTATAATCCTCTCTACAAGAAATGAAATAGAGAAAACATGTATCCCACACATGGCCCCTAAGTTATGCGAAGCCAAACCCCAGCGAATTTGATTGATTGATTGATTGAATATTGTGTAAAGTCCCGCTCGCGAATATTTCAATGATATGGAGACGTCTCCAAATTTAGGCCTATGTTCGTCGCTTATGGTGTGTGAGCAGGGATGAATCTTTATTATCCCACACTTGGTGTGACACGGAACTTTGGTTTTTGCGGTCACATCAGATGGACCTATTACGACCAGCAAGGAGTACTGAGGAGATATTCTAACTCGGATCCTCATGGGGACAAGCGGGTTTATTTATTGCTCGTGGATCCCAAATTATACAAAGAGGGCGTGGTTTCTCCGATACTACCTAACGTTATTTGCTTCACAAAACTGATTCATTTGTGAACATTCACGTTTCCAATATTTTTCGATTAGTTTACCAATTGCACTGATACCAATCCCCTCATGAATGCAGTGTAGATGCGAACAATGTGCTTATGGATTTTTATAGATATAAGACGTCAGTTTTAAGAAATGAATCCCAATAGACAAAAAAATGGAATGTAAATATAAAAGAAATACATTTCTTTTTTTAAAAATATATATGGGTATGGACTTTAACGTTTCACACAGGTTTGATTATTATGAAGCGCGTTATACGCTGGGGTGAATCGTCGTATTTCATGCCCTCATGAATTCTTTAAAAAATGAATGTAATTTATTTCTTGAACAAACGTCTTCATTTTGAACCTTATTTATCGAGACTGATTTCGATATTTCCGCCAAGTTAAAGAAAATCCTATGAAATTCCATCAAGTGTGTTCAACAGAAAACAGTGTTATGCGAACAAGAAACTCAAGTTCTTATAAGTAACAACTGTTGTATTTGTTATTGCACTGAGAACATGAATAATTATCAACTTTCAACATTTGTAACGATAAAGCAAACGTTTAAAACAGAGGATTAAAATAAATATAGACATTACTTGAGTTTATATCAACCGTTACATTTGAAGCCAAAAAAAGATGATAAAACCCATCTGAACTATAAGTTAAGAGCCTCTTTAAAATTTTCAAAATGCGGAAGCCTGAAACGATAATATTAGGTTTTGTCGTTTACACAAGGAAATAAAGTAGGGCATTAACATGTTTCTATTTCTATGTATCTAATATTAAAGTGCGATTGTAATTTTAAATGAAGTCGAAGATCACAATACTAGAAATATTTTAATTTACCTTTTGTAATTACATAGTTAGTAATTATTGTTTTATATATTGACGCAATTTATTTATGGATTCAATTATTTTTCTATTTAATATTTAATAATTAAGGTATATAAAATTAACAGTGATCTATTTTGGATTGTTTTATTTTTTGTATTTTTGTCATCAAAGGCGAATGGTTCTTATCAACTGGCATGTACAGCGTCTATGTTTAATTGCCCCCTCCCCACAATATATTTCAGTTTTGCACAAGCCTAGATATAATTTTGCTATTTCATCTTTTGTCATGCACTTGCATCGATATCGATATTTTATTTAATTTCTGTCTTTGAGAAGACACTTTCTTTTCCTTTGAATGTGTCCTGGAATATAAAAAAATGCACACTTAAAGACCCTCAGATTAAATGTTTAAATATAACGAAATTGTGGTGACCATTTGATTTTCATTTCGCAGCTGAGTTAAGGCTATTCGAGAAAAATCACAGTGCTGTTATAAATGTACCTCTGTGCACTTCGCACCATGACGTCACAATGGAAAAGTACCTCACAGATTACATGTTCTGATAGTTGTATCGTGGGGAAAATGTCATAATATGTTGTCTTTATTTACTGCTGTTATCAAGTGATAAGCTGTATACGTGAAAATATATCTTGTCAAATGAATATTTATATAATATATATATTATTCCTTTGTGATATCAGATAATTCTCCATTTTTAAGATGAAGTATGCACGAAGGTGATATTCATATCATATTGTGACCTTGAAATCACCCCTAATCTGAATGACTGATGCGTTTAAAAATTCCCTCATGTACATAAATTATCTCATACAACAGAAACTGCGACAAAGTTCAGGTTCATCTGCTATAAAAAACAATATGATTTTTTCTTAAGTGCGGGGAGCAATTTCTGTTTTGTACATTAACGGTATTATATATATATATATATATATATATATATATATATACAGTATAATTTGTCCAAACCGGCCTCTGAGTACTCCGGCGCTCTGTCAATTCCGGCCACAAAATATAGTCCCTAACATTTCTTTAACAAATCCTTTATTAATAATTCCCTGTACTCCGGATACTGCGTATTCTGTACATCGGCCGGCTTACACAGTCCCAACTGCTATCAATTAACTTTAATTATCCTGTGTAAACCAGCCCCTCGATGATACACCACCCTAATTGTTGCGGTCAAGTGTATTCGGTGTACACAAGGTCCCAACTGCTCGTAATTATCTCTAATTATCGCATTTAAACCAGCCACCCCACGATGACCAACCTATCGGTATTCGGTCGATCACATGCGGTGTACACAAAGGGTGTCTCAAGGGAAGCCACAGGTAAGTAAAAGAGTGCAACTGGCGAGGAGTCGCGATCAGTTTAAAATAAAACCTGATTTTTAGGGAGTGCACTTTTCAATTATGACAGCACCACGCAAGAGGTAATGGCGCTCCCCCTAACGACAGAGACGATAACTGACATTAAAAGAGAAAGTTCAATTAATCGATGAATTCGATACATTCTTGGAATGAAATAAAATCGGCAACAATCCCGTTATGTTTTCCAAAAGCAGGGTTTCCCCTCGTGGACTTCTCGGAGCTCTACGGCGAGTCAGACAGTGATGATATGCAGTTAGTTAGCACAACTCGCCATGTCTGGTCGATCACTCGGCATTGCATTAGTTTCCGTTTCACAAATTGAGACAGTTGAAAGTGATACATTTACAGTGAAAGCTGGGAAAGACAAATTTTAAACGAACACAACACAAACTTGACGAACGTACATAATGTAGCACTTGATAACGGCGATGATGTAGACGAAATCGACAATTTACCAACAGAAAATTGCGCGAATAATTCCCAGATTTTAAACTGTTTAATAAAAATTGAAACTTTTTCAAATGAGCACAACAATAAAACACTGACATTTATATTTTTACATTTTGAATTCTTTTGTGATATATTAAAACGTTAGCGTATGCATAGATAGTGAATACAAGGGAAGCAACTCTCATTATTGTCAACATTCTGCACTCCGGACTCTGTGCAAACCGGCCAATTTCTTTGGAACCACACATAGCCGGTTTAGACAGATTATACTGTATATAAATGTGGACAACCCCGGTAATTCGCTGATGACTCTTGATATGTTGTTAAATTACAGCATGGCTAGTTCGAGTATGCATTTGCTCCAAACACTTTTCATGTTAAGGATTTTTTTTTATTTTTTTCTGAGTATATTAATAAAAATTCAACTGGTTACCCGCATGAAACTGAACTTTTGTTCACAAGTAGGGCCGGTTTTCCAAAAGTAAAGTGTTACGTGATATTTAAGTAACGTCAAGGGAAATTACCATAAGGGGCATTTACGGTAGCTAAATCACAATCAGTATATGGGTAGTATCGTTTCGGTGTTTAACCGTAACAAGTGTAATGATACCTGTGAATTTGAGGTGCAATTTCACCCAATGATTATTGTGCATTTAACTATGGAAGCCCTTAATCTAGCTGCGTTGTTGAAATAGCACACACACAAACAAACACACACACATACACACACACACACACATATATATATATATATATATATATATATATATATATATGTGTGTGTGTGTGTGTGTGTGTGTGTGTGTGTGTGTGTGTGTATTGTCGGAATATTATTCACTAGTACAAGATAAGTTTACATCTTCTTTTAAAAAGGGATGCATTTGTCAATGTTTTAAAAATCCTATTTCACTATAAGTATAAGAAAGACCAAAATGCATATAAATGTGTATACTTAGGAAACATGCGATATATTCCTTAAGGAAGATGTAAACAATTAAACACATACATATTCTAAGTAAAATTACACGAAATAAGTTCGTTTTTATTTAATGAAGGACATGTACATGTAACAAGAGGGGAAAATTCAAACAGTAAAAAAAATGATGGTACCAAGGAGGAAAATATAGAATTGGTTTGATTTAAACATAAGAACACAAACTTTTCTAAACAGTTTTTTTTTATAATGCTACACTATTGGTATATTTACATCAACAAAATAAAATAGAAAATCAAATAATTTATGTTTTATTACAGAATTAACGCTCCAGTTTAAAGTTATTTTTTTAGAAGATGTAAAAATAAAAAAAAAATGAAAATTGACTCACCTTTGGTATGTTGGCTATGAACTTTTTTAAAACTGACTCACCTTTGGTAGATATACTGTGAACTACTCTGAAGCTTGGAGTCGGCGTTTGCTATGAACTACTCTGAAGCTTGGAGCCGGCGTTATCTGCCGAAAACGTCTCAGCGAGTTATTTTAACTGAATGCTGTCCAATCAGAACGTAGTAGGCAGAACCAGGACATCACTCTGATGTGTGAATGTAAAACTTATACGGTACCAATTTTGATAAACCAGATGCGCATTTCGACAAATAATGTCTCTTCAGTGATGCTCAACCGAAATGTTCGAAATAACAATGGAATTTTAGAGCTATTATAGCCAAAGAAAATGTGTCAAAAATGTGGAGTCAAATTCGTCTAAGGATAAGAGCTATACATGAGGGGGATAATCCTTGATTTTGAAATGAATTTCTAAATTTTATAACCGCAATTAAATATACATCTGTATTTTCAAGCTAGTAACGAAGTACTTATCTACTCTACAGCCCAGTAGTTAAGTATACTGTTATAAAATTTATAAAAGTTTTACATTTTCCTCATATTAAACCATATTTGTTTTTCTACTTGAACGGTTTTATCTGACACTTACAACACTTTTCATGAAAACTGATCAACATCCGACAGAGTGAGAAGTCAACATATCTGCTTTTTTGAGCCGATTGAAAGCGGTAAATATGACAACATGTTGATTATGGTGTAATTGCGATGAAAGAATATTGAATGAATTCTTTTTAGAACATATTTCTTTTACTGCAATTTGAAGAGAATTGCAAGAATCTTATTTTATAACCAAACAAATGCATGTGGGATCATTTATGAATTAAATAATATGACTTTTTAATTTCTTTTTAAAAAGGTGCATTTATTTGTAAGTATCTATTTCTTATTCTTCCTTTTTATAAATTATCTAATATTTCAATTACTACCTTTTGATTCTTAAACATGTCATCATTTTATTTACTTAATTTGTAAAACCGTATATATCACAGATACTGATTGTACCATTATATAACTGGAGTTTTTGAAATTGAAAGTCATATTTCACTGAATTGATATCAAGCTAAATCAACCAAATAACACTTATTTTCTAAACAAAACATAGCAAAATGTACGTTGATGTTTAAATCCCCCCGGACCCTTATTTAAGAAAATGATCCTAAACCTTGATATGGCCGAGAATGTCTCTTCATTATTTGCTCTACAACATTTAACAACATGTTTTTAGTTTTCAAGATAGAAAGGATATTCAGTTTTACAGGTCATCCCTGGATTTCTTAAAATAGAGCTTAAAGACCCCAAAAAAACACCGTACGGTTGCTCTACGGATGACTGAATGTGGGCGGAGCTTATCCATGGTCAATGTTATTTACCTGGAATTCACCTGGCCAAGAGATCGGCTGTTGTGTATATTTTTATGATATACACAGGAAATTTCTCAGGTTATTACAAATTATGCTTAGTGTCTTGATTTGTGCACAAAAAAAAATAATTAAAATTTCTACCTACATGCATACCGCATTTCTATTTCCCGTAAACCTTCAAACTTGGTCATATTTATGTATTGCAAATGACAGGTTTAGCCCATTTCTAAACCTTTGCTTTTTAAAACTTCTAATTAAATTGTTGTATATCGTATATAAATAATTTCCTAAATATAATATTACCCGTCGTGTCCTGGGAGTTTGCGGTGTCGTGGGTGTAGTAGGTAAAATATCCATGTTTCGAGAGAATGAATAAATCCAAGTAGATCTGTGTACATGTACAACCAAATGAAGAATGGTCAAGATACCCCTCAATATGGGCTGTCTGTAGGGTTTCTGTAGCTGTAGTGTTTGCGTAATGGTGGTATCCCAAACAGAAGCTGACACGAAGTCTCCCCCCTCCTATCTATCTCTCTCTCTCTCTCTCTCTCTCTCTCTCTCTCTCTCTCTCTAGGGTTTCTGTGGACGTAGTGTTTGTGTCCCAAACAGAAGCTGACACGAAGTATACACCCCCTCCTCTCTCTATCTTTAGGGTTTCTGTGGACGTAGTGTTTGTGTAACGATGGTATCCCAAACAAAAGCTGACACATAGCTAGTCTACCCCCCTTTCTCTCTCTCTCCCTTACTCTCAATCATTGACTAAATGAGTAATTATTGTCATACGTATGCAACACTATTGCCATGCCATATTATTTCATCTATATTATTGCTACAGTTTTACACATCTCTCTCTCTCTCTCTCTTTATAAACATAAAACCGTGATAAATTATAAATAGCTCAACAACTCTCTCTCTCTCTCTCTCTCTCTCTCTCTCTCTCTCTCTCAATATAAAGCGTGATAAATTATAAATAGAAATATTTCAATAACTTATTTATGCTTTTTTACTGTTGTTTGATTTCTGATTGTGTAATTTATAATCCATGTGGTATCTCAAACAGAAACATTTTTTAAACTACTGTAACAGTTTTACGCATGAGCAATATAACCATTATACATGTTGATGTGCTGCGCCAATAAAGAATTGTTCATGTTTTTATAAATATAAAGCCACAATAAATCATTAATAGAAAATATTCCAATAACTTATGTTTGTTTGGTTCTTTTTTTTAAATTATTATTATTGTTTGATTTCTGATTGTTTAATCTATAATACATGTATAAAGATGGAGAGAGAAAATACGATGATAAATTGCATTGTATAGGGGACGTTAGAAATTAAAATATTCTAGGTGGGAGTCAATGCTATTAAAACTCAGGTATACTGGGGCTTTCCTCGAGATCTGAAGACTGCTGGTCATCATTAGCCATGATTGTTATCAAAACATCTTTCTCAGGTAGCTGTAGACCACCGTCTCTGCAAACGTCAATCAATCTAAGCTCTATTGTTAAAAGTTTGATTGACCAGCGGCTTATCATTGATCGCGACACAGGTAAAATTTGGGGGCGTTAACTTAAAGTTAGGTCTTTAATAGAAAATTGAAGTATTGCATATTGTTTAGAGTCACATTCTGACCAATTTATATTATATAATGTTTTACAAAATATTTTTCGTTTACAAGATAGACGCCATCAAAGTTACGTACATCATTCCTCTTACGTAATCAGTTTCGCTGACATTAGCAGTTGCAAAACGTCAAAACAAACAATTTTGCTCCAATAATGCTTAACAAAATCTCTGTATTTGTTTTTTTTTTTTTTTAGATATTTAGAAAATATTTTGAAGCCTCCTGGCCCTTTATTGGAGAGGCTGGCTCCTATGTTTTGTCAAATTATTTCTCCATAAAAAGATATTAAAGAAAGTGTGTCCAAAATGCCGTCAAATATTCTGACGTTTTTTTTAGGTCATAGCGCCCTCTGATTGTCTGGCGTTAAACAAAATTGATTGCTGATATGCAAAACTCTGAAGTCTCTTCTACAATAGCTGAAAATGTGAAGTCAATACCTTCAATATTTTGCGAGAACACCCTCGCACAAAGTTGCCTCTCAAATTTCACTAAAACATCAATATCTTACCCAATAATTGATGTAGAAAATATCACAAAAGAACAGATCGCCTTTAAGTGACTATCTAGCATCCCTGAAAATTTGATGATAATCGGTGGACGCATTCTCGAGAAATCACGTGAACAACAATGTAAGAAAACAATAACGATAGAAAAAAAACACCTTAAGAATATCAAACAGAAGACCTTAATAAAAGAGGAAAAGAAACATAAGAATAACTAGACACGATCTCGTTGCGAGCAACGAGTAGGTCTTCCGTCCGATTTGTTGATGCACTCGGAGTTAAAAAAAAAAAAAGACAAATGAGTCCCAATTTAGTTTCCGACTTTAAGACACTTTAGATATAATCAATTTTTCATATCATAAGCTTCTGAAGCAAAGTTGCGGTGAAATTCGTTTGAAATTCGACTCTCCAGGCGAGCCATAAGGCCCGCGGGCCTATTTCTTGATGTCATTTGTTAGCCCTCTATAGACTCAACAACTTTAGTTCTATATGTCTTTACAAAATATTTACCTGTAAAAAGTTATTGAGATCGACCGATATGGACAAAAAATCGACTCTACAGGCGAGCCATTAGGACCATAGGCCTATTTCTTGATATCAATCGATAGATCTCGATAAACTGAACAACTTTTGTTCAATATGTCCTTACAAAATATTTACCAGTTACAAGTTTTTGAAATCGACTGATATCGACAAAAATCGACTCTACAGGCGAGCCATGAGGCCCACAGACCCATTTTTTGATATTGATCGATAGGTTATGACACATTGAACAACTTTTGTTCAATAATGCTTTTCAAAAAATATGTCGTTTTAAAGATATGAGGCGTCAAATATTTACGATTTTGGCCCTTAAAATCTCTAATTACGTAACATATGACCTACTTTTTGATTTGATAAGATCAAGCTCGTTGAGATGAACATTTCCGCTTCTACAACTTATTATAAAATATTAATAGTTTCTGAGATATTCTCAAAAACATTTGGACCCTTCTGAACACCTAATTTAAAGGGCCAACCCGTTTGGCTTGATATCGTAAGAAAGACCTTGTCATTTTAAACATTTTTTGCTCAACAAGTATTTAGAAATTCTTTACCGTTCTCGAGTTATCTTTACAAGAAATATTTAGGGGCCAAACTGTAGCTCCCTAACGGGGCCACATAGGGAAAAAAACGAAATGTACATATTGATTAGATTATCATTCTGAACAACTTTTGTTCAATAATGCTTTTCAAAATATTTGTCGTTTTCAAGATATGAGGCGTCAATTATTTATGATTTTGGCCCTTAAAATCCCTTATTACGTAACATATGACCTACTTTTTGATTTGATAAGAACAAGCTCGTTTAGATAAACATTTCCGCTTCAATGACTTATTACAAAATATTAATAGTTTCTGAGATATTCTCATAAACCTTTGGACCCTTCTGGGCCCCTAATTTAAAGGGTCAGCCCCTTTTGCTTGATATCGTAAGAAAGGTCATGACATTTCAAACATTTTTTGTTCAACAAGTATTTAGAAATTCTTTACTGTTCTCGAGTTATTTCTAGAAGTAATTTTTAGGGGCCAAACTGTAGCTCCCTAACGGGGCCACATAGGGTAAAAACGAAATATGCATATTGTTCAGATCATCATTCTGAACAACTTTTGTTCTTTATTGCTTTTCAAAATATTTGTCGTTTTCGAGATACAAGGGGTAAAAAATTTATGGTTTTGGCCCTTAAAATCCCTTATTACGTAACATATGACCTAATTTTTATATGAATAGATTTGGATTGTTGAGATGAACATTTTTGTTCTTTGACTTATACCAAAATATTAACGATTTTTGAGATATTTGATCTAGACTTTGAGCCCTTCTAGATCCCTAATTTAAGGAGCTAGCCCCTAAATTTTGATATTTTCAAAAAGATCTTGTAAATGTGCACAACTTTTGTTCTACATGTCTTAACAAAATATTTGCAAGAAAAAAGATATTGGAGATCAAAGGTCAAAAATAGCCGAAATCGGCGAAAAATTTTGGCATCCATTTTTTCAGGTCCAGGCCAGCTTTTAGGCAAATCACTTCCGGTAAAATCGAATCCCCCACAAATCTTCTAAAATGTTTACTCTATCTTGTGTAGAAATTTCAAGACTCTAGCTTCAAAACTAACGGAGGAGATGTGTGGACAACAAGGCCCTTCAAAAAGTCACTAAAAGAGAGATAACTCCTGACCTGAAGTGACGTCAAGCACGAAATTTTGCAAGCCAAGTCTCGTCACCAAAAGAGATCTTTCCTGAAAATTTCGTGAAAATCGATCGAGAAATGGCTGAGAAAAACGCGTGTACTACCAAGGAAAATAATAATAATAATAATGAAGAAGAAGAACGCGAACAATAATAGTAAGGTCTTCCGCAGGAGACGGAAGACCATAACAAGAGGGTCTTCCGTTGAGACGGAAGACCTTGATAAGAAACAGAGTAAAACAATATGTTCCCAAACTTTGTTTTGGATCATAATAACAAAACAATCTCGTCAGACATGCGAAAACAGAAACGTATTATTGGGAGATTGACAATAAAACATAGCTATTGTACTACCCAGTCGATAAGAACCTGCCACCTTTGAGACAATGACACAATATAAAAAATGAAACAATTCAAAAATTGTTTTAATAATTATTAAATCCATCAACCAATTGTTTGAATAGATAAACAATAATGACTAAGTAAATCAACATATTTCAATGTATTTCAGCAACTTCATCTAAAATTAAAACGACACTCTGATATTAGGTACACAAATGAAAACTATTTCTTGAAGTAATATCAGTAACATCTATTTGCCTACCCATTATACATATTATAAACGTCACGCGCTGTATTGGTCACGGGAGCAAGTCACAAATCAATGTTCTTCCTTAATTTAATGATAAGAATGACATTAAATGGAATGGTATTTCAGTGAAATAAGCCTATTTGTATACATTCATAACAAAAATAAATAACTATGTAATATGTTTGTATCCTGTTGATAGGATTCAGAACTAAAAAAGTTTTTTTTTTGTATACAAAAATAGTGCCCATGGACTACGTTATCTCCAACGTAAACAACATTCCTCGCTATTTTTGGTTCCAGGTTTCCGCAGTACGAGAATTTTGAAGAGGCTGTTAACACATATTTCAGATAAGTTTTATCATTAGCTTTTGCGGCTAAAATGTATTGGTTGATATAAATACGGCATTTATCGTCCGTTATATTTGTTTCCTTTGACGTTACAGCACTTAGTGTTCAAAAATTTACAACAAGCCCTTGGGTATCGAATCAGTTGAGAGAGATAAACACCATATGCCAGTGATATGCACTATTGCTACATAAATATAGGAAATTGACGATGGGGGAGATGGAATCAACCTCTTTTTCAATCATTGAATCTAAGATAAATCCTTACTTTACTCAGTTCCCAAAGCCTCATTACCAAGAATCACACAATGAGATATCATTTCTTGTATGATTGATGAAAATGTAGAATTTCATGATTAAAGCTTTATTTTTTTTATCTTAAAAAGGGAAAAAATATTGAGTTTGAAAATTAATATAGTATCTTTTCCTTAGATTTCTCTCCTACTCGCACTTTGGATTGAAATTTTTATTGCAAGATTGATTTGTTAATTAATTGGTTGTGTTCATTTTGTATTTTAATCGTGTTCTTCTAGCAATCATATTACTATTTTTCGTTGTTGGCACTGTTGTCTATATCTGAATTTACAATGATACGAATTACCCAGTATATTTTTTTTTAACTTAATCAGTTCAAAACATTATTTTCCCACAATTGTTTTTTCACAATCACGTTGTTTTGGAAGTTTTCTCTCTAAATATTTTCTGATTTCTATATCTAAAAAAATATTCTAGCTAAATCCCAACCTTAGACACTATTGCAACAAAACTATCTTTCTCAGTTCAGTACATCAATGTATCATTCTTTTTAATAACGTGGATTATTAATATCTTTCATGGCATGTGGTGTGTGATATTTGTTTATGTAATATATGTCTGTCGGTAAAGATTGTGTTGAAAATTTGACGTTTTAATGATATCCGTGTGCAGACTTTCCCACAGACATTTACATACTTTTTATGAAACACTCAAATTCTCGACATCCTGTATACAAACACCTGTGCATATAATTTACTTACCTAAATTACTTGACGCCTTCAGTTTTGACGGTATAATCTCCCCTTTTTGGTTTTGGAATGCTTGTACTGGAAAATACCCCTGCTTTTATGACTGTTCGCATTGAAATGAAGTTCAGCCTGTACCAAACTGAAATTTACAATTCTAATGGCTAATAGATTTACAGAATTTTAACATATATCAAGAGCAGTGATATATGAAAACATCTTACAAAAGATATCTACAATCTTGTGGTGAAAAACTAACTTTTCGGCTTTGCATTCGGCAGCTGTTCGGCTCTTCGACCATGTCCGAGTGTCACTATATCTCCAATGCTAATCACGAATACTGCGACTTAAAACTGTTCACAATGCCTAAATATTAATAACTATAACATATGAATACGCTAAAAGTACAAATAAATAATATAAATAAGGCGAAATTCACCTACTGATCAATATTTTTTTATCCTTTTTCCCAAAAGGCTTGGTAACCATTGTGACGTCACAGCGATTTGACGCTTGAACCCGGCCATTTCAAAAATACGTTCAGGTGTGATTTGGAGGTGTTCGCTAAAATATCTCTCAATTCAATTTACATCTCCGTCAAATTCCCAATTAACTTTTGATTTAGATCGATGTTTATTCTACCAAACAATTCGATTGCATTGCATGGACCCTTTGAAAATAACAGTAACGTCTTCCGTTCGAAACGGAATACCTTAATAATACTAGACATGATCTCCTTGCAAGCAACGAATAAGTCTTCCATACGATATTGAGATGATCAAACTCCATTTTCTCCATGCCCTTTCGATAGCCGAATATTTTAAAGACAATTACGCTGAAGAGGACGAAGGGGTCGTAGAAAAGAATCCTTTGCGTGTGGGACATTTTTTTTTAAATTAGGGTGCAATTTTTTCACCTTTCCAACCTTCCCGCTCTTCTCTTACCTCCGACTGAAATTTGCCTTTCTTTTGATGTCTGGATTATGTGTGTATGTTTGTTCGTAAGACCCGAACACTCCCTAAGCGCACTAGGTGGCACACCTTTGAGTCACTACTTATGAAATAGTCACTATTTACACCCGTGTAGTGAGTTGTCAAACCGTTATAAACGGAATTTTTCACTGTGTTTTACCCAAAAAATGAAACATTGTTCATAGTGTGAGTTTCCGGTATCAACGTGATTTTCTTCACACATATTTCCTTTTTGTACCATGACGTTCACACACTTTGCTCCGGCAACTTTTTTGCGCATGCACAAATGTAACTTCCGTGGAAATGGATATTATGAAGGTAAGTATCTAACAGCAAATTTTGACGATATTTTATGTGCTAAGAAATCCAAATTGTATCTGAACTATTTCATTAATCTCAGTCGCCAGAAATACTAGAGTATGGATAATCATTTACAATTGATTTTTAAAAGCTTTTCGTTAAAAATGACCTTCATTCACTTGAAATTGTAAACACATGCTTTCTGCGGATTAGCTTAGTATATGATTATGTAGTAACTTTGAAATGTTTAAAATGGTATTATTTTTTATTAGTCATTCCATATTTCACGCGAAGGTAATAGGCTAGTAAGTTGACATTAACAAAATATCATCGAAATCAGAATTTCCTCGAAGATAAGTCACGAGTTAGGGCCCATTTTAGAGAAAGGGCCTAAATCCCCTTTACGTTCAGTTAATGTTAAGGTATTCAAAATCTATGTGAGATGGAGAGAATTTACGATTCAAAAGTGCTAGTATGCAGACATAACAGAATTTCAGACTCGGAGTCAGTCAGAATTTTCTCAAAATCAAGCCTATTTGAAGGAATGAGTTGGGGACAAAAGCTTACTTCCTTTTTACGTTTGCTTACATTGTAATATTAATATATTTAAAAGTTGAAAGTGGGTTAGATAGAGAAAATTCCTTTTTATCTGACCAACGACATGAAAACAGTCAAATTATTTGCGTTGGCTTCCAGTGTTCAGTTCCATATAGGTGTTGTGTGGCCAACACTGTTACTTTTAATGTAACCAGATTTTATAATTTAAAAAAATTGGTCTCCGTTTATTTATCTGTCTATTCATTCGTTTGTGGCATTGGGATATTTCATACTGTCTATCTAGTTCTTAGCAATTCTGAACCATTAATAAAAGGGGATGGTCCATCAAACAACCGAATCTTTTTGTGGGTATCACTTCAGTGCGTATCGGGAGTGGGAGGCGGGCTGAAATTCATAAGGATCCAAAGAGCAATCTAAAACCCAGATTTTCATAAATATTTATAGACTTAGATATGCACTAGAACAAATGAATTATGCATGTCTTTTTATGTTTCATTTTTTAATCATCGTTGTGGATTTAAATGTCAAAAATAGAAGTGGTTTTTTTTTTACACAAATCTGTTTCATCTATCTTAAACTAACATATTCCCATAAAAGGAACAATGACTTCCTTGCAGAGAATATAGCTGCGATTCATTTTTTTTTCTAACAAAATAATTTAGCATACTTTGCCTTGTCGTTTATTTATATACAGAAGTCGATGGGTGATTGTGATATTTTCACAGATACATGATACTGGACAGATCCATGCGTGTGTTACAAAAATAATATTGCATGCATATTACCCTAAATTCAGATCATTGTCCCTTTCGGATGTGACTGTTCAGCATCTTTTGAATCATTATTAACTTCGTCATAATATGAAGGGAGGGGAGTGTTGTTTGGTGGTTTTATAAAAGCCCATTCTACACGAATTGCATATCAATTTTTTTTTTTAAATTACTGGTACTTTGAGATGATAAAACAATGTCGAACCATTTGATTGTCCAAATTTGACGTATCTTGCATTTGGTTTGTCGCGTGTACATGTAGAATGATGGAAAATTATATGCAACAATAATCGAAGGAAAAAAAAACCCAAAATTAATTATTAGTAGGGGTGGGGTAGTAATGTTATCTCCTCTAAATGAATTCCTGATATCAAAGTGTAACTTGCATATCGGAACTGTTTTTAAAAGTATTATGAAACATGTTTTTCAAAAATAGAGAGAAAGAAAGATAGAAGAAAATAGTGACATGAAAAGGAGATTCAATAAGAGAGGTTTTACTACTACGCGCACGCTACGAAAGATCACCTTTAAACAAATTGTTGAAATAGAATGAAGTGCGGTCATACTCAAATAAATATCTGGTTACAGATGATAATTTGTAACAGTTTTTCATTCCTTAGGCAATATCCCATATATGCTAACCAAGGACACTCGATCCCCATCTGATTCCGTATGTGGTAAATGTATAAGAGAGGGGTATGCCTATTTAGACATATTAATCGCCATTTACAAAATTAAATGGGGATTGGCAATGATAGAAACTGGAGGTAATTTTCAAAGGAATAAAATATATATCATCTACAGAGTAATATTTCCCCAATTGTTGTATATTTTATAGATGTAATTGTGTGATTATTATTATTGTTTGATTTTACATGTGTATTAATAGATATTTTCACATATCATCCGCCCATTCCTCTGTATTAATTCGTTCAAATGTCCAATTAAGTTTATTTTGGATGCACTTCAGTTCACTTGGTGTTTCGGGTTAAATAGACACATCCTCATCACGTCAGCTCTGACTTCCGACTGCGCAGCACGACTATCACTCAGTCACTGGAAAAGAACGGCTTTGCAGTTTGATGGAAATTTTTAAGTCATACATTAGAAATTACAGTTAGAGATATACTTTAGTTAAAATCATGTTGAAAAATCGTTAGATTGGCTTGTAGTTTTGCCATCAGTTTTCTCCATGCGGGGGTAACCGGGAGGTTTAAGTAAATCACTAGATCAGCTGTAGACTGGCAGATACGCTACTGCATATCTGTCCACTTTTCAGAAGAGAATAGTGTGTAATAAGTAGACTGACGATGTACTGGATAACTGATTTCTAATACTACGTACCGTCCAGTGTAAGAGCATCATGGGTGGGTTTTTTTATTGTTTAAAAAAGATATTTCTTCTGTTCCAGGCTAGTGGTATCAAATGACGAAGTACACAGAGTTGATATCGATAACAATGAAGGGGAAGATGACCCTACTTCTTAGACAGACTTAAGATTAGTAAGATTTGGATTAATAGCTGTTATAATTAATTGCTGTTATTTTGGATTTCAAACTTTATTTGTCGAAATGCGCATCTGGTGCATCAAAATTGATACTGTATAAGTTTTACATTATGACCCCTGGGTAGAGGCTTCTGCTGGTGAACTGTTAGTCCCCGAGGGTATATACAGCCCAGTAGCTAAGTACTTCGTTACTAGCTTGAAAATACGGATGTATATTTAATTGCTGTTATAAAATTTAGAAATTCTTTTCAAAATTAAGGATTATATCCCCCACGCAAAAGTCTTATCCTTAGACGAATTTGACTCTACTTTTTTGGCGCACTGTTTTTCCCTATAATAGCTCTAAAACTTCATTGTTATTTTGGATTTCAAACATTTCGGTTGAGCATCACTGAAGACACATTATTTGTTGAAATGCGCATCTGGTGCATCAAAATTGGCACCGTATAAGTCCGTTTATCTATTTTGTATTGCCTGTAGGAGTTATGAGATTGATCACTGTTCGTTATCTTCACCTTGCATTATGACCCCTGGGTTGAGGCCTCTGCTGGTGGACTGTTAGTCCCCGAGGGTTTCTACAGCCCAGTAGCTAAGTACTTCGTTACTAGCTCGAAAATACGGATGTATATTTAATTGCTGTAATAAAATTTAGAAATTCATTTCAAAATTAAGAATTATTTCCCTCACACATAACTCTTATCCTTAGACGAATTTGATTCCACTTTTTTTTTTTTTTGGCAACCGGCATAAATCTCCAGTGTCTACCCGTACAACTATTGGTACAGGGTACAAGTGTACATGTAGAAGTATAAAAAAGCAAGCAGAGTCGTACCGAGTTGAGCAGACCTTTGGGAGATGTAACACCCTTGCACCCTTTTAAAACTTGACCTTCTAACTGTGTGAAATACAATGTTCCTGAGAATGTTTGCTGTCAAAACACGGGTGTTTTACAGACGCGCACACGTTCAGTAGTTGGTATATAAATAGAATACAAGTGGAACAAAAAATCGGAAGATAAATAGCCTTTATTAGAATATATGTAATAAACAATATAATTTACTGACTTTCCCTTTCAATTCGGAACTTCCTATTTCTCTGTTAGTTTTAATTTCAAATGATTGTTTCTAGACAAGCAAATGTTTATGAACTTCAGATGAAGGGGCTTTCAAATTTACTGTCCTCAATTTGATCGGCAAACTACTGCCTACTTTCCAGACTACTTAGAATGAAATTGTGATCAATTTTTCCCCTCTCTGGACAGACTAATAGCTTTTTTTCTGCCTTAAAATCAACAGCTGTATGTTCTCCTTCAAATATACTATCTTTTCTCGATTCCTAAAAATAGCTTCTTTAACAAAACGAATAAAGCTTTTGATAAGTATCATACTTTTTCATTATGTTTGGTATACAATCCCAATAGTTTCCGAAGCTACACGATGAACGATTTTCACGATAAATGGAAAACCTGATACATGCAAAACACGATACACGATCGATCTGATAAACGCAAAACACGATAGAAAACGGAAAACCTGATAAATGCAAAACACTATACGATAGGATACACACACGATACGATAGGATACACGCATGATACGATAGGAAACATGCACAATACGACAGGATACACGGACGATACGATAGGATACACGCACGATACGATAGGATACACGCACGATACGATAGGATACATGCACGATGTTATAGGATACACAGACGATACGATAGGATACACAGACGATACGATAGGATACGCAGACGATACGATAGGATACACGCATGATATGATAGGATACACGCACGATACGATAGGATACACGCACGCTACGATAGGATACACGCACGATACGATAGGATTCACACACGATACGATGGGATACACGCACGATACGATGGGATACACGCACGATACGATAGGATACACGCACGATACGATAGGATACACGCACGATACGATAGGATACACACACGATGGAACATGGTGGGAATGTCAAGAATAACGTTGTGGGTATTGTACACACACCTGTTACATTGTTGAGTTATAACACATGTAACAGTATTGTCTGTTCTGTAGAAAACTGAAACCTGTTAATTGATTAGTAACTCTAAAATTGGACTTGGGAAATCGGAAACAAAGAACTATGCAGATGAAAAATAGCAGTGTTTAGGATAGTTTCGCAACATTTGTAATATATGAAAAAAAACATTATATTGTATATGTCTCTGCTTACGGTATTCAATGTATAATGACCATATTTCATATCTAATAAATGGGTGGTGGAATTTTTGTAAGCATGGTATCATTTTGAAGGGTTCATCAAATAAAAATAACGCATCATAGGATATTTCAAAAATCTGTTTACTGCTTGATTTATTTCACCTAGAATTTAACATTGAAGTATATGCAAAAATAGCATGTTTTATTACAATATTTCAAAAACAAAATATATTTTCATACAAATCTCTTGGCAGAAGTTGCATACACTTTCTCTTAATGAAAATATGAAATAAAATTAATCATTGATCAAACACAATTTTAGGGGAAAAAAATTCTTATTTTTACAAAGGGCAGACAACTTTTCCAGAAAGTCCTAAGTGCAAAAAGGTTAGCTTCTAATCATTTACCAGTCATGTGAATTTCATCTGCTTCACTTTCATCATTATTTAACAATAAACATTTATGTTGATCTAAATCCTTCAAAATTGTTCATTATCCTTTCATTATACATGAAATACCTTAAAGGGGTTATGTGACTAAGGCTGTATTTGTTTTCCTGTGTGGAATGCTACAAGATCTAGACTGATCCCAATTTACTAACATTTGCAGTTCGGAGATCTCCAGTGGATCTTTATCGTTTATTTCTTAAAGAGCAAGTAGAGGCTGGAGATATACTGGCAATATTCTGGACCAATTGCTAGATGCAGAGATGGGGAAACAAATAGACCATAGGAACTTTGATTCCCATCACAAAATTGACGAGGTATGTTCCTTGGCTAATTACAACTTCGTTACTGGTACAATAATAGATTTGAAACATCTTAATTTTATTGCCAAAATTTTAAACGTCCCGTTGGGCATATATGCCAGGAAATATATTCGCCCGTGGCAAAATGTATGCGTCTCAGGCAGTCGGGTGCATGGTTATTTCACACACTGTTAGTGTTCCGCGTACAGGTAAGATGTGCTAAAGTAATTTGGACAATGATCAGTTGTCTTTAAGTATGCAGACCCTGAAGCCTTTCAATTACCATTCTATTCCATGCTGAAATTGCCCCATTCTCACTCCAAACTGTTCCTATCAAACTATTCTGCATTCCAATCCCAGTCCAAAGTGTTTTCATTTCCAGACCAGATACTGCTCTGCTCTCACCTAAATTTGTACCGTACCATGTCAAATAACACTAGAAATTGTATCCATGAGTCACGAACATTATCACACGTTCAACGTACCTAATGAAATTTTGGTGAATGTTGTAGACCTTACTTCTGTCCATTAGGAAACGTGTTTTGTTTGAAAGCAAACAACCGAAATTTAAGAGAAAAAAGACAACAATTAAACTAATCGCAATATTACAAACAAGCTGTATGGTTATTTACAAAAGAATGCTCAGGAGAGAAAATGCTTGCAGTTATACATCGCGAAGTATAAACTGTTCATACATCTTGGGTCATGATTTAGTTGACGTATATTTCCCAAATGTATATGATATTTCTGTAAATATTACAGATTTACATGTTATTTTATTACATCATGTTGTGAACCTTGACAGTATCAGCTATCTTAGGCCATTTTTGTGTGATTGCAGATCATTAATTTTGGGTAATGATATTGAATCTTCTTCAACAAAATGCAAATGATTGTGTGATATATGATATCTTTTCTTCGTATTGTCCTCGTACTTTGATAGAAAGTTATCGATAGGCGTGCGTGAATTTGATGATGTCGATAAGAATTTAGTAAGATTTTTTTTTAAATGTAACTGTACATGTCGTAAAATATCCAAATACGAATCTGTAAATCTAAATCTCAGTTTTAAAATAAGCTTGTTTTGATAGTATGTTTATGATGGTGTGTTGATGTGTTGAATATCGACACAGTTAGATGAATAAGAGAATATAAAGAATAAAACACTGCACATACATTATCGAGGGTTTACAATTACACTAATGGCATGATACACAACGTCGTGACGAGCTATGTGCTAAACCAAGAAAGACAACTATATTAGTCTTGTACATATAATCACCCCCTTCAACTAAAAGTGTGACGCAAAATTTAACAAAGCATGTTAAGAAGGGACACAACTGCCTATACACCAGCACACCATGACGTGTACATCGATTGGTCAAGCAGAAAGAAAAATAAAATTTGTATGAAGCAACCGTCAGTCAAGCAGTTTGGGTGAATTTACTAAATGATTAAATCATTGAATGGTTGCAAGTATTATTGTCCTGAGTAAGTTGATTATAATGTGAATCGGCATTTTAATATGTATACGTAGATGTTGTCCAGAAACCCAGTAACTTCCGGAAATGTTTATCACCTGGGAACAGGCAGAAATTTGCTCTGATTGCATTGGGGGCTGTCCCAAGGCCCACAAACTCCCTGACTTTAATAGTATTAACATCAATTCTTCCTATTTACTCCTCAGATAAGACTTCAGATTTAACTTTAAAAACAAGTTTTCAAAATATGATAAGAAATTACAGGTTATGTATCATCGGGTAAATCGTAATGTCTTAATTGTAACTTAAAGTTGAAATAGTTTACAATCAATTACTTAAAACACACACTCGATAATGAGTACACATATTGTGCGTACATTGTGCGTTTTATCTAAACATTCGGTTACCAAAATTAAACGATATATATTTGACATATTTAAATTCAATTTTAAGTAATTTTAGATTCCTGGTAGCTAACTTGGATCTTGTAGTTCCCGGACCTCGATATTTGATGAATCAGTGAGTACACCCCACCACCACCCCTGGACTTTGATACACTTACTGGTTGTGTTGATTCCATTTCATTCTTGTAGTGAATATCACTGGCTAAATCATGGGATAGCGACGTGGACGAATCTGCATAAAATGATCGGCGCGACATGCAAATGAAAGGCGAAGATAACAGTGATCAATCTCATAACTCCTATAAGCAATACAAAATAGAGAGTTGGGCAATTACGGACCCCTGGATATACCAGAGGTGGGATCAGGTACCTAAAACGAGTAGGCATCTGATGTTTTATGTTGGGTCAGTATATTCCTCCCAACGTGTCATCGATTGAAGAACAGGTATTCGGAATTTATCTTGATTAATTAATGACTTCTATGTTTTTCTTTATCCCCTTCATCTTCGCTCAATCATTTTTCTTCAACGCTGGAAGATGAATTGCTCTTGGTTGAACTGATGATGCTTACACGTGTGTTCCAACACTTGGTTGTTGTTGTTTTTTAAACCATGAAAATGTGAAGAAAACAAAGTGATGATTTCTATAAAATTACAAAATTAAGAGTAGAGCAAACACGGACCCCTGAAATATACCAGAGCTGACTAGGATGAGTAATCAGGCTGCGTTCATTAGAATGTAAAATCTCTTGTCGACCATTTATATTCACGGTGTCAAATGGCAAAATCGGTCATAAAGTCTTCTTTTTCCTACACATCATCATTTTGGTTGAACTTATTTATGTTGCACCAATGAATATTATGAATGTACAACGATAGAAATCAATGTTGCATGCATACTGTATCATTTGGGCAATTGTTTGATAAATGTTCAGCATTGTCCGTATATGAATCCAGAAAATATTATATGTAACCTTCAAATGCCCTTCTTTTGTCTTCTTGGGGGAAGGGGGCGGGGTCGATGTCGGAGATATAGTTACTGAGACAAAGGACCGTTTTAATGTCATACACGAAACACCCGATGCTCTCACTCTAATACCAGTACTTAGCGAAGGGACAGTCACTACGTGTGTTAAACGTCTAAAGCACCCTAGACATTAGGTTACCGGTAATACTGACACAAAAACGGCCTTCAGTGTCATGCAACGGCCAAATGTAATTATATTGTAACACTTCACTTAAAGCTGGTGTCTCTACATGAGTGGGAAATTACAGCAAAAACGAAACACTCGATTCCCCACCCTCACAGTTTCGTTTCCTCGTCTCTTTACGCAAAACGAAGAATGAATGACCTGATCAGAATACCATACTCATGATATGAACTGTTCACACATACATGAAAGGTGAAGATTACGAACAGTGACAAAACTCATAACTCGTATAAGCAATACAAAATAGAGAGTTGGGCAAACATGGACCTCTGGACACACCAGACGTGGGATCAGGTGCCTAGGAGGAGCAAGCATCCCCTGTCGGTGTCATATTTCATAATGTATGATATTGGAAAAGAAATGTCGACCTTGACGTGATTTTGTAGATGTTCAGTAAAGTGATTCACTAATCCCGATGCCAATTGCAAGTTATTGTGAGAAGTTTTTAAATTGGGAATTAATTTATGAATTGAACTACTATTACGAAATTTCGTAGCCAATAGAGGCATTTAGCGTGTAACAGTTGTGGTTTTACGATCTGGCAAATGCATTACAAATGCTCATTGTAGATGCGAAATGAAGTACTCATATAGTGAGTATATAAAATGTACATTACATATCACTTTATAAAATGTAGATTGTAAGTATATGAGCATAAATAAAAAAGGCGGCAACCTGTAGGAAGTATTCAATAGCACCAGAGTATCTCAAAAGGTATATTGATAAGGTGAATTGAAACCTGTTAGCAGATCAGCCAAGCACAAATGAACTTCTAGTTGATCTGGAAACAATGCGCCCTGTGTGTTTAGCTGGGACTGCCTTACGGTAAGATTACAAAATGCATACATGCTAGAAAACATAATTTCTATTTGAGTTATAGAATATTTGAAATGATTTCTTTGAAACACTGTTTTTACTGTATATGATACTGAAATTTGAAACACGGAAGTCATAGTAGAAGATGTTCAGGAAATAATGTGTACTTTTTCTTACGTTAGCTGCCTTAAGGTAAGAATACAATGTAAATACATGTAAGAAAACGTAATATCGATTTGAGATGTAGAGTATTTGAATTGATTCGGATATATACCTATGTTTATGTTTATTACTATGGAGTTTGAAACACGGAAGTAAATCACGTACACTTTTTTTATTTTCTGTTGGTATTAGCGTCATGTATGTGAGCTAGCTCTGCAAATGATCTATATTTAAATCAAGGCAGGCTACTGGCAAACAAGTTGAATATGCAGCGTTTTCAATAGTCTCGTTTAAAGTCAGCATTTCGCTAATCCTATGGTCGTTATAACATTATAGTTTGTTAATACAAACTATCATTGGGTTAAATGTCGTGTGACTTGTGTCATTCCTATTGTTAGGCCGTTCTGTGCTCACTGAGTTTGACTACGGATAACTCTGTTTATCTGATCAAGATACATGCATAGAGCTCACGACGGTTTAGACCGGTCAATAGGGGATGCTTACTCCTCCTAGGCACCTAATCCATCCCTCCTCTGGTATATCCAGTAGCACGTGTTTGCCCAACTATCTATTCTGTATTTCTTATAGGAGTAATGAGATTGATCACTGTTCGTTATCTTCATGTTTCAGCAATGGTCTTATCATCATTATTGGTTAATCCATGCAATGAAATAAAAAGCAAATACTTACCTCACAATTACTTGTATTGTATTTGCGAATGTCATTTCATATCAATTTTACTGATATACCAGGTCAAAGGTGCATAAAATACATCTTTCTGAAACTACTGAATACCGGGCTAGTTGAAAATATAAAGAAAAGCACATCAAAATACATTTTTTACATCAATAGGAAAAACATGTCGAAAAGAACCATGGAACTTAGACTATAGGCTGTTGCCACTCTGCTGGGCATTAATATTAATTACACTTTCACCGAAGCTCAGGGCAATCCCTCATAACCCATATCTAGATTTTTACATTCATCTTCGGTCGGTTCTAATTCAGAAATGAGCTCTCTCGAATCCAGTTCGAAAATCGTTCAGGTGTGACAATCACACTTGGGGTATATACGGTTGGCTATCTGGAAAAAATGTAGCGGGATAAGATGAGAAATGTTTATGCATTTCAGAATTCATACCAGCTCTAATTCATGTATCACTTCATAGTTTCAGCGGAGAAATCAAGAAGTGTAATATGTATTGTATGAGCAATACCTTATCGAATATAAAACTAATTAATGAGAGGAACGGTGAACACAGCTGCGAAGAATGTGGAGAAATATAATTCAAACTGATATTACAAATGTATGCATGAATCACCGTATCCTGGTGGGTGCTCAATTTGTCATTTATTACCCATCGGTATATCAAAGCACACAAAAACATGGTTAGCCGATCTATACAAGTAAAATCATGCTGAGCGGCAGAAATCGGAGATTCGGTGTCATGCGACTGAAATTCAGCAGTCGAGATGAATTTAACCGACATACCAAAGCAGACAATGACACACAGAAGGTGGATTTAAATCTGCTGAACAGCGTAAAAAGGAAGGAAATCGGTCTCATATGACTACAAGGTATTCATTAGCTCCATATACAGAAAATAACACAGGAGTAATCTATATGCAAAGTTCAGAGAATGGAATGGATAGCGAATGTACAGGGAAATGTAAATTGACATACTTAGATGAAACCACTATTAACAAAAAATTGTAAATGCTGAGACAACATCAGAATCCAAAGATATAAGATGTTCTAAAAATACACAATTTCCATTAAGATGTTTTCATCGGTTGGTTCTAGCTTCCCTCCACCCATTGGACGGAAAAACATGTCGAGAGAATATCAAATTACAATTGGCATGAATACGACCTCTTACTGAAATGGTTAGACTTTCCAATACGTTTTTCTCTAATCAATCAGTTTCAAAATACGATGAAACGACGATTTCGACAAGGAACGGTGAAGATAACGAACAGTGATCAATTCCAGAACTCATATAAACAGTACAGAATAGAAATGTGGGATAACACAATCACCTGGATATACCAAAGGTGGAATCAGGTGCCTAGGTGGAGTAAGCATCGCCAGTTGACCGGTCACAGCAGCCATAATCCCTGATCAAGATATAGGGCTCACAGCGGATGTTCACGGCGATATATCAATCGTTTTTACATCTTAATTAAAAATTGTTGGTCTTTTTGCGACATATCCCTGTAATCTCCTTATCATTTGATTGATTGTGTATTGTTTAACGTCCCTCTCGAGATTTTTTCACTCATATTAATACGTCACAGCGATCGTGGAATAGCTTCAAATTTAGGCCTTTGCTCGGCGCCTACGGCCATTGAGCAGAGGGGGTTCTTTAGCGTACCACACCTACTGTTACACGGTACGTCCGCTTTTAAGGTCATCTATGAGAACCCGTGCCATGCACAACTGATACTGAGCGTTTGGCGATGGAACTGTCATTACCTGTTTTAACTGCTTAGGTGTGTCGCGGCTGGGATTCGAACCCTAACCTCCCGCATGCGGATCGAACGTTCTACCCCTAGATCACCACAGCGGTTTGAATTTGAATTTCTCGAATAATTTACTATGGCATGCCAAACGTTGCAGTATTTGATATTTTCCATTTGTATTGTATAATTTTCCATTTGTATTCTATATTTTCCATTTGTATTGTATATTTTCCATTTGTATTGTATATTTTCGCATGTGTATTGTATAATTTTTCATTTGTATTGTATCCCAGGGATGGTTTAGTTTGATTTGTTACGAAGGATTTCATTAGTTAATGTTGCTTTGAGAATCATTTGCTGATGTAGACGTGCTCAGCGCACAGAGCCGTAGCAATGATAGTTCTTTAACGTGACAACACCTGCCGCAACACATGATATCTTGTTTTAAGGTTATATCGGAAATACCCGTGACTCTCACTTTTAAATGCCGAGTTTTTGGCAACGGAGCAATTACTACCTATGTTTATATCTTAGGTTTGATGAGGCAATAATTCACCTCCTTGTAATTAACATTTCACTGATTATTCAACAACAATGCGTACCTTAACCATTCCTAAACACTACTATTTTCAGCAGATGTGACTCCAATAACGTAAACGTTGCTTCAGCCGTATTGATATTATTTCTTCACTATTTTCCTTGTTTTTTGTGTTTTTTTTACTGATTTGTCTATGTAGCGGCAAAAATTAAAGGTCATATTGTAAGATTTCATCTTAGCCGTTCAGTTTTAATGATGAATCTCTCCTTCCCCTATCTCTTTCTACATGTTATATATATATATATATATATATATATATATATATATACAGTGGAGCCTCGTTAATCCGGACACTTTGGTTCCCAGCAAAATCGTCCGGATAAATGAAGCGTCCGGATAATTGAATCGCATATTTTCTAGCTTTGCATAAGTAGCCAATATGTGCCTACTTTATTGATGCATAGTGAATTAAACACATTCTATCATTGGATTTAACCATTTGCATTAGTAAATAAATCATGATAATGTTAACATTTACATGTTTCAAAGCACTAAAATTTAATGTACGTGTTCAGTGTATTTGCCTGTGCTTGCATTGTACATACATATGATCCTCACAAAAAAATATACAAAACTGTGTACCGTATGCACTAAAACAAATAATGAAGCACTTTATGTAACTATAAGTAATTAAATCATTAGTAACTAACATAATCATTTACATTTCAAACATTTCATCACACTTTTACTTCTTAAAGAGACCGGTAATTTCCATCTGTCACGGTTCACGGGTTCGGCGGTCTGTTAAAACAATCTCCATCGTCCAAAGCTGATATAAGAATTTCGTGATTATCATGTCAGTTGACAACATTCTTTAACCAAAATTCAATCTGCCAGACTTTATATTTCTTATTCTATAGTTATCCAAGACAATATCAGGAGAACAAAATAATATAAGCTCGTAATATCAAGACCTACTACTGCTTTGATCTAGTCACCCGCACCTATTATTTTCATGATGCGATAATAACGGAACAAAACTCGGGTGAAATTAACATTACAGGTACATACAGAATTTAATTGTCATTTTCCTTAAAATGGTAATTTTCTCACTTCTACGCAGAGTTTAAAATTTCGAAAGCAATAAAACTCTACAACATCGTTCAAGAATCAATCATACACAGGTACATTCTACATGCGCGACATTCTAAATGTTAAAAAAGTATACTCTATATACATGTGCATGAACATACATGTATATATCACGCCAATCAACAGAATAAAATCCAGAATCTAGAAATATAATCTACACTCTTTAGATTTGAATAAGCCGATATCAATTTACGAATCAGTACAACTGATACGTGTAGCAGTTAAAAAAAATATCATTACGGCATGATGTTTAATTTATTAATACTATTAGGGTATTGATCAAGACTATAAAATAATATGCTACAGATTTATTTACAAAATTCAACACTACACGCAATAAAGATCTTATGTGCGAAAATTGGCAATACAATGTCTCGATCGGCACGTGCTATCTAACGGACTTATCATCACGCACCACCTAATTGGAGGGAGGTGTTGACAGGGTACAGGTAATCGCTTCAATTAGACAGTTTGGCTTGTTTTCTTTATAATTTACACCTTGCTGAAATTGTCCGACACAGACCTTCCCTAAACAAAATTACCGTCCGGATTAACGGTACAATTTTTAATGCACTATAACGTTTTGTAGTAAAAAGTGACCGTAAGGATCCGGAACGCGAATTTCCGGATTAATGATGCAAAATAATGTATAAAAATTCCGTTCCCTAGAAAAATCGTCCGGAAGGTGAAGCGTCCGGATTAATGGCGTCCGGATTACCGAGGCTCCACTATATATATATATATATATATATATATATATATATATATATATATCAAACCAATGATGTGGTGTCAAATGTCTGTAATAGGGCGTCGTGAGTGAAACACTCTACGTTTTATGCGTACATGTAGAGAGAAGGCTGAAGGACAATTGGCGTGAATGGTACTTTTACCTATATAAAATATGTTTATATCTTATACGTTTTGATATCAAAATAAAAGAGCTTTTCATAAAATAATGTATAAATAATATATTTATGACACCAAAGATCACCATTGCAGACATCATGTTAGTAACATTTATATCGCCTATAGGGATCTATTGCAAAAAAGTCATTATTTAGGATATTAGATCTTAGTTTTTTTATGAAATACGTGGTAAACAAGTATAGGTAACTAATTGCATGTAATGTATTTGAAAAAAGGATTTAATTCACTCACATCCATTAGATGTTGGGATTTTTATTTTAAAATGATTTGAAAAAACACGTCTTTCAGATAACATTGCTTCATGTGTAATGTATATCCAATCTTAAATACCAAAGTTTATTTCACAATTCCCGGGTAAAAATACTCGGGTTTCCCGGGTTTCCTGATTACCTTCTTGTGAAATTCTGAGCATAATATGTTAACAAAGTAAAAATGTCATTAAATTTCAGTACTGCAGTTAGTTTTCACCAATGGTTGGAGAGTCGCTTTGAAAAATGACGAAAGAAATTCAACTTATTTTCTGCCATATTTTGAATGTAATGATACTGTGTTTTCTTTTAAGGTTGATGTGTTATTCAGTCAGACTCGGTTTCCTATTTATCCTCGGTGCTTTCGATGTTTACTTGTTTATTACTTGAAAAACTGTTTATTCACCTTCACCTTTAATCCAGACTATTTTCTAAGAACTCAGGGCCTCCGTGACCGAGTGGTTAGAGCATCGCGCTCAAAATCACACGACCTCTCACCTCTGGTCGGCGCCGGTTCCAATCCAGCTCGCGTCGGTAAGTGAGGAAGTTTCCCAGTTTACTTTCGGAAAGTTGGGGGTCTCTTCCCAGGTACATTGTATCTGGGTTCTCTCTTCCACCAACAAAAACTGGGCGCCACTATATAATTGGAAAACAAATTTGAATGTGGCATAAAATATCAAAAATCAAATCATGCTTTCTAAGGAAATTCCTATTTAACAGTTATCATATGATCCTCGTTACACATTATGAAGACAAACATTGTAGATAGTGGCTATACAAAGCCCCCGCCCCCAACCGCAGCTTTATAGAAATATATTTGTCATTTTTACGTACTTTTATGGATTTCCAGTTGTAAAATACTAAGTTTTAGTCATTGGAATATGTTGGACCCTGAACAATAAAGCATGTGGTGAACACATAACTCTCGGAAAATTCTCATGACCCGTGCATTTTTACATTGTATGTTACTGTGTCTTCCCTATCAGTATCATTCGTTGCGCGTCTATGTAAAATTCTTGGCAAAGTAATGTATGCATTGTTGTCTAAAACACGACATTGTCTTCCGTGGGGATTCTGGTTAGAATAGGTGTTCAGTGCCCCGTTCTTGTCGTAAGAGGTGACTAAATTAGGCGGTCCTTCGGAGACTACACAAACCGAGGACCCGTGTCACGGCAGGTGTGACACGATAAATATCCCCCTGCTCTGAAATTTTAAGCCCTGATTATAAGCATGAATTTTGCAGCCCTTCACCGATGATGAAGCCGTCTCCAGATGAGAGAAAAATTCTCGAGTGGGGCGTTAATCAATAGGCAAACAACTAATCCTCCAAAATTGTTAAATTAACTAAAAAAGTCGAAATTCCCCCTATGTCGAACAACGATGATTTTATAAATTTAAAAAAAGGGTTGAAAAATTGAAAGTATGGCAAACACATAACAGAAGAGATCAGATGTGTAGGAGAAGTAAGTATCCCCTATTGACAGGATACAATATATAGTGAGGATTATATCTAGATATAGAATTTTATTTGTTTTCATTTCACCACTTGTCTGAGAAAGTCAATTAATACAAACACCCGATGAATTAATAGTATCTGTAGCTCAATCAAGTGTCTTTATTTTCACATTTATTGATACAATTTAACAAACAGATATCTGATGAATTGAAGATGTCTGTAGATGTAAGGTGTCTGTACATGTAATTCATGTCTTGTTATTGATAATGAAAATTATATTTTACATCAATGCACATTCGAGAATAATTTAGTGTAATTGGTTTCTCTAAACATAATGAGACACTAACTAGATATCATGTGAATATATTCAAATAAAGATTTGTTCATTACAACGCTTGTCGAGCGATGACTTTTAAAACAATCTCTGAAGGCAAACTCCTACAACAATGGCCACGGTACTGTACACCAATCCACTGGCACCATTTACTATTACAAAAATAAATATACATTGTAATTTCCAGGATGTAAATGCAAGTATTATACATATCATGTTGCTTATAAATTTACTGAGAAGACATTGAGTCTTTCCGAGAAAAAGATAGCGATGCAAACATATACACACTACATTGCTTATACTGTCCAGCACACAATTCGGAGAAGATGCCAAAATCACGTTTGTGCATTAAAAAAGTTCGAATAGAAATGTTTTAGATATTTTGATTAGAAATTTCCGATTAATGTGAAATGGGTCATTTCATGTGCAAATGAAATTCTTAAAATGTGATTTTAACCCAAAATAAAGGAAACAATGCAGCAAAATATATATTTGAGGTTTTCGTCAATTTGTTGCAGTAAATTCACAATTTCAGTAGTACAGGACCATTCTATTATATGTAGTCCAAGCTTGTAATTTGGAAGAATTTGAATAACTTACCGCATCCCAATTCCCTTCTGACATCATTGATGGTTAATTGTTTTTCAAAATCTATATCGTGCGGGTTGCATAACCCATTGATGCAGGTATTGAAGACGCTATATGTAAGGAAATATTTGTCTTTTGATGACAGTAAGATTAAATATTGTTATAATGATGCAATATGTGCTATAGATACAATATATTTTCCAAGAAGCTGTCTGCATCGTCCACGTGGCGAATATATATCATCAATTCTGATACCCAAGGAATAATACATAAAGAAAACATTAAAAAATACAATTCTAATTTTTAAAAATCTGATTCACACAATTAGAAACAGTGTTGTATATATTTGATATATCATTTCCGATTATGCTAAGCACATATTTCCTTCCATCAAGGTTCATTTCTATGATATATATATATATATATATATATATATATATATATATATGCAGATAATCTTCAAAAAAGAATATGAAAACAACAATAACATAGGGATCTAATTGATATTCCTCATTATGTAATGGTTTTGTATTTTAAATCATTTCAGATATTGCATATAAATTGATATATATCTAATCTGTACAGATAACAACTGGAAGACCATAGTGCGCGTAAACTCTACCGTCACATTGTATTCTTATATTGAATATGTCTGTATTATGAACGGTTTCTTACTCTTCCAATAAAGCGATGATGATTGTATGACCTGGTACTGCCTACAATATTCATTTTAGCTATATAACCTTCTTGCCCCGTTAAAACCCCGTTCAAAATGTCAGACGTTCAACAATTCGTACATTGGTATGAACATGTTCGGTGAGGATAACGAACAGTGATCAATTCCATAACTCCAATAAGCAATACAAAATCAAGAGTTGAGGAAACACGGATCCCTGGACACACCAGAGGTGGGATCCGGTACCTAGTAGGAGCAAGCATCCTCTGTCGACCGGTCACACCCACTGCGAGCCCTATATCTTTATCAGGAGGTATCCGTAGTCCAAATCTGTGCCAATAACGGTTTAACAATCGGTATGAAATACGACAGACAGCATTTGACCCAATGTTAGATTGTATTGACGAACTAGATCGTTATAACGCCATATAATTTGCGAAATGCTGACTTCAATGGAGACTGTTGAAACCCCTGTATCATCAACTTGTTTGTCAGTAGCTTACCTCGATTTAAAAACTGACTATACGCAGAACAAGCTCTTCCTTATCGAAGCAGTTGAGAGATATAAACACCTTTTGCAGGTGAGAATGGAATATTGCTACATAAATATGGGAAGTTGACGACAGAGAAGCTGAAATCATACTGTTTGTTATAAAGTTGAGTTGTTAGTGTGCCGTCAATATCTACTTTCAATAAGATATCTTAATATGAAGCAAAAGTGGATGACTCTGTGGTGTATTTTAGTTCGAGTTCACAGCGATATATCAAATCGATATACGAATGGTTCTTGTTAATGCATAAAACATCCTCGAATTATCAAAATGTGGAATTGATGGCCACATCAAGATATTTTATTTTTCTAGAGTAGAATGTTTTTGATAAATTCTGGTTCATATGAACATAAAAACAGGTCAGCAAACAAAGGAGCATGCAGTGGAAATTAAAACCTCTTAACCTGCATTTTCTATCCTCTCCAGTCAACTTCGCAGCTGGGCCACACGCCTTTATTGTAGTTGTTGTGCATACAAATGCATTGGTGTCTAAAATTTTAGAATAAGCAAATGAAGAATCAGTGATCAATTGTAAATGATACATAATTAAGAGTAAGATAAACACCGGCTCATAGACACCAGAAGTGGGATCAGCTGTCTAAAATGATTAAGCATCCCCTGTTGACCGGTCACACCCACCGTGAGCTATATATGCTAATGAAAAAAAAAACGAAGTGATGCTTAAATCAAATTGTGTGTATAAAGATCGTTCTTATAATCCATATGAAACAAACAACATTCGATCCAGTGATAGATTGCATAGAATTAGAAAATTGAGATTCATTTCTTGTGGCTGAACGATCGCAAAAATATGTGTTAAACAATATCTCAAAAAACTCAAACCATCATTTTTATTTTATTTTTTTTTTAAATGAAAATAAAAATAAAATTGCTGGTAGAGTATGTTTTGTCAACATTGGGTCAAATATGATGAAGGTATTTTAGCGCTTTATCAACATCTGACTATCGTAGGATGCAGATATCTTTAAAACAAAATCCGTGGAAATATGAAGTCATGCAAACATTGTTAATTACATTTTACCTCACCTTGAAGGAATAAGCAGAGGGAAGCCAAGCATGCTAAAGCAGTAAAATTGTGCATCTTCTTGTTTGTCCCTAGGGAAATAGAAATGCATTAAATCTTGTATTTGGTAGATTTTATATCAAATCCACAACACATGCTAAATATATAGTGACTGGTTTTTAATTGTATATCAATAATTTCATCTATTATAGATATTAAGATTTTAAATTATTTCTTTAATGAATATGCTTCGTAAAAAAAATAGTTGATACATCGAGAAGGACTGGATAGTTATGTTCTAGTGAAACAATGAGGAATAAAATAACGAATGCAATGATACATGATAGTATTACAAGAAATACTTTTTGCATGATTTGAGGTAATGTTTGCAACTACAGGGAAATCACTCTTGATATACCCCAGTGTACTTCGCACTTGATGACGTCACAATGAAAAACCGCGTCACGACATAGTTGTATCGTTGGAAAACGTCATAATATTTACTTGTTATCTACTACCGCTCTCAAGTTTAAAGCGGAGTATGTGTACATCTCCATGACAAAATAGGAATAGCTTTCCTCAAATTATCATTTATAGATTATTTTCTATTATATTATAAATGTCTAAAAAAATTATATGTAGTATGCGCAACGGTGATTTTATTTTTATGTTGTGACCTTGAAATCACCCCAATGGGCATCAACATTTTGAAGACATGGATTAAGTCAGTTGTTTGAAAACAACGGCGTGGGTCTGGTAAAGATGATGATCAGTATCAGTTGCTGATATTTTGTGTTAAATCATGAGAAGATCACACGTAATATCTGCGAATTTTGCTAGGAAAAGTAGGATTTATTTTGATGCTGTTATGATCGATCATTGTTTGTAAATAACATCCTCAATTTTGACAAGATTCGCTATTAACGAAGCTACGAATTGTTATGACATTTTCAAGTATTTAAAAAAATTAACCTGACCATGCTTTACCTCTTTGATTACACGCACTTTATATTTCAATGCTATAACATCTACTTGCGCCGATCGAGCGATACATCGCATGAAGTTTGAAATATAGAAAACGCGACAGATATGATCACGTAAGAATAAAAGAGGGGTTTTCTCTAGTATATCTTAATTGTCTAAGGAACTCAAAGTTGTGACAGGCAATAAATAGATCACTTGAACACAGATATATCAAAGCAAGTGAAAGTTCGAGATTTCATTACAAAAGAACAGTAAAGGAGTCCATAAACTCATTGTTGAATATCAAGACATCATGGTATTCTGAAAAATTGAATCCGAAAAATATATCTAAAACGTATATATTTGGTATATCCAGGGGTCTGTGTTTGCCCAACTCTCTACTGTGTATTCTTGTAGGAGTTATGAGACTGACCACTGTTCGTTATCTTTACCTTTCACGTAACATCCATTTTAAAGTCATTCCTGAGGACCCGTGACATTCACATTTGATACCGAGCGTTTGACAATGGAACTCTCACTACCTGTTTTAACAACTTAGGTCTTTCGCGGCCGGGATTCAGCCTCCTGCATGTGGGGTGAACGCTCTAACTGAAAGTCATCATGTTCTTAAATTCTAAAGGGAAACAACGGTTAAAAAATAAACACAAATGGGTTCAACTGTATAATAAAGGTGTGTTCACCTGCAAAAATGCATGCATAATGTAACACATCATAGACTATCTTTTAAAGTCATGTCCGAAAACCCCGAGATTCTCACTTCTTAATGTCGACAATTTATCCGAGGTACAATCATTACCTATGATTAAGTTTTGGGTTTAACAAGGCCATGACACGAGCGGGACTTGAACTTATGATCTTCCTGCTACGAATCGAACACTCTATCAATGAGGCACCGTGGTCGCTAATACAAGTAAGGTTTTATCTTATAAAAGTCAATAAAGCAATATTATTTATATACTTTTTAATTTTTTTAATGTAATGAGGTTAGGCAATAGTTTTGCATCAGAATCAGCAGGCGATCAAAATGACTCCATTTACATACCTACTAGATTGCATATGGGTATACATATATCAGATTAATATGAAAATAAAGATCGTTTTAAGGAACTTCGAAGTAACCTGCAACTGAAAATACTTCATCTTACCTGTTGGATTATGAAATTGTATACCTCCCGGATGAATGGTTGCGTGCCCTTTTGGCGAGAAATAGCTGGTGTGGAGAACTTGCATTATCCTCTACACTATATATACGTGGTGTTTGGTTTTCCCCTGTCTCATCAGACAAGATTGTTTGTCGCAGAAAGCGACTAAATGGGGTTGGCCTTTGGATGAGACTGCAAAACCCGAGGTCCCGTGTCACAGAAGGTGTGGCGCGATAAAGATCCCTCACTGCTCAAATGCCATAAGCGCCGAGCATAGGCCGATATTTTGCAGCCCTTCTCCTGCAGCGGTGAAGTCTCCATATGAGTGAAATATTTTCGAGAGGGATGTTAAACAATATTCAATCAATCAATATATGTTGTCTTGTTATTCTTCTTTCTCTTCCAATCATTTAATTGATTTTTAAAAAAAAATTGATATTCGGAATTTGCATATCCACCTGTTGACTAATTCAATATATTAATCAATTAAATATTGATAATTACATACCTTTGTGTATGCTAAATGCGATGATTTGAATGATTATCGGAAAATGCTGTTTTGAATGAATCGCAAGCAAAGATATTGATAGGTAGTATCGTACGAAACTCAAGAGGTTCAATGACAAACACAGGTTCTATTCGTGATCGAAACTTTATATAATTTATCAACATCGTGTTCAGATATAAGATACATTTCAGAATTCATGTAGACTTTAATCGACACGTTATTTATCAGTTACAGACTTGGAAATCGAGAAGTGTCAACCGTACTTACACAATCAATACCTTATCAGATATAAAACGTGCGCACTAATTAATGGAGCTGAACAGCTAACGCAAGTGCAAATAACATGGGAAAATGTAATTCAAACTGAATTAAAAAAAAAAAACGTGCACGGATCAGCGTATCCTAATGAATACCCAATTTGCCTTTTAAAAAGCACTATTAGAACAAAGCACACAAAAACGTGGAAAGCTGATACAAACAAACGAAAATTATGCTGAACAGCGTGAAGAGGGACAACCTGGCCTCGCTCGGAAACTCAGCTTTATATGATAGCAAGATAATATTCAGCTTGATATACATAACAAATACAGCAATAACCTACATGGAGAGTTTAAAGAATGATATCGGTACAAAGTATACAGGGAATGTGGACGGCTGTATTAAGATGAAATCACTATTAACTAAAACGTTTTGATGATGATGCAGACTGTGAATATATTTGATGTCCTCGCCCTGACAACCAGAAAACAAAAAAAATCTGCTATTCCTGCAAAAACAACAACAACAATAACATAAAATCCAGAGAATATAAATGAAAATACACCGACGGTTGTTGGCAGCAAACATGCACTGAAAAGATCAATTAATAAGTTAAAAAGGAATCAAATTTTGGAAATCGCTGGTGTGTTTTATTTTATTTATTTTTAGACAATAGTAAGATAATCCAGTATTAACTACTTACCCAATTATGGTCAAAGCGAGGTGTTAAATAGAGCTCGATGTCGGCATTATGTTTCTTTCTCATTTACCCAAAAATTAATTTTGTTGGATGTCATTGCCACGTGAAGTATGCTGTCAATTGACCCCTCTTCCATGCACGCGTCGTTTCAGTACATTTTCTATTTTCCACTCCAGTGAGGATCCGAGTTAGAATTATTATAGTTCCTCAGTAAACTTTGCTTGACGCAAGAAGCGACTAAATGGGGCTGTCCTTCAGATGATGCAAAACATGCTGTCCCGTGTCACAGGAGATGCAGTACGATAAAAATCCCTCCCTGCTTAATGGCCATAAGAGCCAAGCATAGGCCTACATTTTGCAGCTCTTCACCGGCAAGGGTGACGTCTCCATATGAGGGGAAATGTTCTCGAGAGGAACGTTAAACAGTATACAAACAACCAATTTATTTGCACAATTCGTCCCCAGATTTATCAACATGCCGAGAATCCCGCTTCCCTGAATGGAATCCTACCAGTAAACCAGCCTTAGGTAGACGAATATAACTTTGGAGTACGCGTTTCTGAGATTATTAGCACAATTTATTGATAATTTATTAGATGTCTTCTAAAATGTTGTTGTATCTGTATGTTCGATTGTGGGTACAATGGCGAGATAAATTATATCGAGTTAGTCTACTAACAAACAAGTTGATCTGAAGGGTTTTCAACAGTCTCGATTAAATTTAGCATTTGAAGAATTTTATGGTTGTTATAATGATCTACGTTACTAATTCAACCCAGCGGTAGGTCAAATGCTGTCTGACGTGTTTCATACCGATTGTTAGGTCGTTCTTGGCACACTGGTTTTGACTACAGGTAACTCCGTTTAACTGTTACAGATATATGCCTCACGGTGGGTGTGACTTGTCGACAGGGGATGATTACTCCTCCTAGGCACCTGGTTTCACCTCTGATATATCCAAACATTAGTGTATACCCAATTCTCTATTTTATACATCGATTTTTGTCGTTCCTGACGCATCGATTTGACTATGGATAATTTCGTTTACCTGACACAAGTCATAATTCCCGAGCAATAGGATTATACATTTTTAAGTCATATGCGGAAGGTCCTTGGCTCTCGCTCTAATACAAGTACTTAGCGAATGAACAGCCGATACCTATGTTTGACATGGCATTGCGATCGAAAATTGAACCCCTGTCACCCGTTTGCGAATAGAGCACCCTAATCATTAGATTACCTTTAGAACTGACACAAGAAACGGCCTTGAGCGTCATACAACGGTCAAACTTTATATTGTATGACTTCATTTAAAGCTAATTTATCGGCATGGGTGGAAAACTCTGAATAGGGATGTAAAACAAAAAAAGAACAAAACAAAAAAAATATTCGTTTCGTCAACCTCTGTGTTTCGTTTCATCGCATCTTTACACTAAAAGAAGAGTGAGTGTCCTGATCAGAATATCATTATCAAAACATATACCTATCCACATATACATCTATATAGATATTTCATATTGTCAGGAATTCAAAAAAAAAATGTCGACCTTGACGTGATTTTGTAGATTCACTGATTTCACTTATTCCTATGCTACGTATTGCAAGTTATTATGTGAAATTCTTAAATTTTAGGGGAATTAGTTATGGGTTGAAATATTCCTGTTACGGAAATCGTGTAACTAGTAAACTCCTTCTTTGTGTAGCACTCATGATTTTATAATCTGACGAATGTACCTTGAATGGCCATTGTAGATATGAAATGAAGTGCTCGTATAATACATAAATAAAATCTACATAGCATCCCCTTTTTATGAAATATAGACTGTGAGTACGTGAATATAATATTCAGCAAGCTGTATGAAGTATTCCATAACACCAGGACACTTCTAAAGGTATTGTAATAGAATAAATTGAATCCTGTTTTCGAATCAGTCAAGCACAATAAACTTTCTAGTTGTTCCGGAAACAATGTGTCCTTTTTGTTTAACTGGGACTGCCTCAAGATAAGTTTACAAAATGTATACATACTAGAAAACCTAATTTGGATTTGAGATATAGAGTATTAGAAATGATTTGTATATATCAATATTTTTTGCTGTATCTGATTCTGAAGTTCGAAACACGGAAGTCAATCACCCACACGGTTTCTTTTAACTTCTGTTTGTATTTGTTTAAAAGATGTGTGTCTTATCAATCGTCTAATCACCATTATTTCTTAATCCGTCTCATCAAATAAAGAAAGACATGATTGCCTCACAATTACTGAATAATTTTTGCAATAGCCATTTTACATATGTTTTATTTGATATATCAGGTCAAATGTCCATAAATTACATCTTTGTGAAACTGTTAGTTGTATATTGTTTAATATCTTGCTCGATTATTTTTACTCATATGGAGACGTCGCCCTTGCCGATGAAAGGCTTTAAAATTTAAGCCTACGCTTGGTGCTTATAGCCTTTAAACAATGAAGGATCTTTATTGTTCCACGTCTTCTTTGACACACGACCTAGTTTTAGCGATCTCATCCGAAGGGCCACCCCAATGTTGTCGCCTCTTACGACAAACATAGAGTACTGAATACCTATTCTAATTCTGGTCCCAATGATACATACCTGACTCATTGAAAAACAAGCAAAAGCAAATCCAAATTATGTCTTTAAAATCAAAAGGAAATGCATGGTCACAGGAAACAAGAAATATTAAAGAATATCGATGGTTACTGTGTTTTCAGTGTTTCATTACTTTCGTGACACTTTTAGTGGTTAACCGCTGGTATTTTTATTCCAGTTGATGATAAGGAAACACGGATTGTCTTCCAACTCACCCCTCACCTACTATATAAACAATTGATCAGTGTATTCCTCGCAATGACTTGTATAATGACGTCTATTTTAAGTCTAGAGATTCGACAATGCCCGCACGATCAATATTACCATGGTGCTTCATATCGGTTAAGATTCCCCTCGGCTGGGTATTTGGACTGACGTTTTCACCGAAACTCGGAACAGTTGTTCATAATTTATATCTGAATTTTTACATTCATCCTCGGTCGGTTGTAGTACAGAGACGAGCTCTGTAAAGTTCAGCTAAAAACTCCCGAATGTGACAATTGTTTTTAGAGTAAAATAGACTATATGAAAGGATGATAGATGTGCATGCATTTCAGAATTCACGTACATTTTAATTGACACGTTATTTATCAGTTACAACCTGGAAAATTGAGAAGTGTTATCCGTACTTACACAATAAATACCTTATCAGATAGAAAACGTGCATGCTAATTTATGGAGCGGAACGGCGAACACAACTACAAGGAATGTGGAGAAAAATAATATAAACTGAAGTTTAAACAAATCATGCACGGATCACGCGTCCTAATGAATACTCAATTTGCCTTTTAAAATTCACTGGCATAACAAAGCACACAAAAACATGAAAACTGATGCAAACAAGGGAAATTATGCTAAACAGCGTAAGGGAGAAAAAATCGGTCACGCTCGGAAACACAGACTAATATGATTGTAAGATAACATTCAGCTTAACACACAGAAAAAGGACAGCAATAACATATATGCAGAGTTCAAAGAATGAAATTGATACAGAATATACAATGACATGTAAATGGCTGTACTGAGATGAAACCGCTATTGACTAAAAACGATTTGCTGAGACAGGCTGGGAATATATTTGGTGTCATCGGATTGTGCAAGGACGATTTTACAGCCAGAAAACAAACATCTGCGATTCCTGTAAAACAGAAATGAAAATTCACAGACGGTCGCTGGCAGCAAACATGCACTGAAAAGGTAAATTAAAAAGCTATACCAAAATCAAATCCTGAAACCTTCGTTGAATTTTACATTTTCCTTTTTAACAGTAAGCTAGTCCAGTATTTACTTCTCATAAAATTATGGTCAAAGCGAGTTGTCACATGAGTTTCAACTTCATATGTTAAGTTCCTTAAATACAATCAAAATGATATCAACCAATGTTGCAAAGATTAAAAAAAAACAGGTACGTGTAGCTAATACCTATATATAACTTATTGACATTTTCAAAAGGGTGGGAGTCGTTGGTCGATATATGGGATCTGTAAAATGCAAATCAACACTGCAGATTATTTTCCCTTTTCTGGTAGCAGTTGTCTTTTCATGCCACCATGAATAGAATATTCAGCAAGTTGTAGGAAGTAGTCCATAACACCAGAATACTTAAAGTCTTACATTTCATAAAAGGGAATGCTATGTAGATTTTATTTATGTATTATACGAGTACTTCATTTAATATCTACAATAACCATCTAGGGTAAATTTGTCAGATTATAAAATCATGGCTGCTACACAATGAAGGACTTTATTAGTAACAAAATTTCGTAAAAGAAGAGGAAAATGTTTTTGGTCGTTGGTTATCGCCTCCTTTCACCAATTGGGTGGAAAATTGGGTGGTAATTACACTGAAACGTATATAATTCAATTCACCAGACTGTCCTAGTGGGTATTTCGGTATCAACTGTGAGAACAGCTGTACTGTGTACTGTGGTAGAAATGGTAGTTGTGACCGAGCCACCGGAATATGTGATGGAGGATGTAAGGAGGGGTGAAGCGGGCCTTTCTGTGGTACTGAAGGTAACTACTGTTTGTATATTTGCTGTCATTTCATGTTAACAAGAAAACAAAGTCTATTTTCTCACCTTTGGAGAAACAAAAATGAATAAAAACAAGGGATGATGAATTGGATACATTCTTGGATACATTCAGCACCGGTGGTGATATTCTGTGGTTAAAACCATTTGCTGAGTCATGCTCTCACCATGATCGCATGAAAGCGTTACGACCTTACGATGATGTCGATTACCAAATCAGGATGGGGTCAGAAGAAAAAAAAATATTGGATCAGAACATGATTGAGTTAGAGAACAGGGAATTTTACAAATGAAGGTCTTCATTACGACTGTGCTACCATGCTTCCACATTGAAAGCGCACTTGACACGCTTTCACAACGATCAAATGCTGACCAGCTGATGACAATCCTCTTCTTGTTTAGCATAAACGTAACTAGGAATTTGTAGTGGGATGTGGTAAAAGGGTTGTTAAACTTACGGCGTTCCCGACCGTGTTGCTGTTTCACTTCGACCATAAAAATATCATTACGATAAAGGTTGTTTGTATGATTATGGCGTTTCTACCTTAAAGGACACATCGCATGTTTTTAAACTTTTTAATTTTTTCAGCAAAATTAATTCATTTCATGCCTAAAACTACTTTACATGTGTTTTAAATGAAACAGTTTGCGTAGTTTTCGAGTTTGAAAGCGATGAAATTCAAATCTTGCGATATGCATATTTTCTTCTATATTTTACGCGCCATTATCTGTGACGTCATATGCGACCTCGAGCGAGAAGATTTGAAAACAGTTGATAGCCATTTCATAAACAGATTAGATTTAATTGACAAACAAACAATTATCACATTAACAGCTTGTAAATAACGCTGCATTAGGGTGTTTTGTGCCGTTTAAGGGTGTACTTGCTGTCATTAGAGAGGATTTGCACTTGTTTTTTTTTCAATTTTCGAAGGAAGGTATGAGGGACAAGACGTGAATATTTTTTGTCGGCACAACGACTTTGCCTAAAAAAAAACTAGTAGAATTTGTCCCTGTACTTTTTCAAACAAGAACTTGGACAAGACGTAGATAAACTGCGTGAAAATTGTTCTATCGAAGCTACGTACTGTTACTTATAGGTTTACGGCATATACTTTCCGTTCTGCTCTCGAAGTCAATACACACTCGCACCAACTGACCTTCACCTTGTAACAACATATAGTCAGAACTTTGCTAGCAGCGTCTACCAACTGGTAGTTTTAAAAAATTTAAAGATAAAAGATATTTGAACTTTCAATTATAAATAATAAAATATAATATTTCCTGACTTTGAATTGAATTATAACGCTTTAATTTTTTTTAAGGAACGCGATGTGGACGTGTTTGTACAACAACAGCACACCGCGCTCCCACTTCCTAAATAACAACGTGTTGATAACAAAAAATAATGATTAGGCCTAATAAAATTGCTTGAATAAAATAATTTAAAAGTATTGTGATTTTCACAATAAGTTTGATCATCATTATTATTATTTTTTCTTTCTTTTCGAAATGCACCCGTGACAGTAGGCCTAGTTGTCAATGATACATAATCGTATCATAATTTAGGCCTATCTAACTTCTCCAAAAATAAATTTAATAATTATTGCACTGTTTAGTTTAGAAAAGCAACAACGCTAATTACAGTTGTTTACAGAAATGGCATTACCAAATTGTGTTTAGACAGTGATCCCATGTAAACATTATTTACTCGCAAATTTATGCAGATTTCATACTCGCTTTTCTCGCTACATTTGGGTCGCTATTTGTATGCACTGGTGGTTAAAAGATATAAGACTCGGGAAATTTGTCAACATCGAAATAAATGTTATCCATGGTAAATAAATTAGGCCCCTAAAACCCGAGTTTTTAAAAATATCTAACACTACTTTTACAACAAGTTGATCGGCGAAGGTCGCATATGACGTCACTGTACCACGTGACTACCTATCTAATTAACTAGGCTTTTTGAAATCGGGGCTTAGATTTAAGCCCGTATTGTGGCTAATTATCGCAATACTTCAGCGAACGAACTATTACGATTAATTTATATAAGCATAAGGAAGACAAAATGCATATAATTCTGTATACTTTGAAAACACGAGATGTGTCCTTTAACAATATGACATTATCCCGCTTAGCGACACTCCTGTTCTGCTTAATGAAAAGTGAAGTTAGCGAACAGTAACCAATGGAAACCGAAGATAACGAGCAATGATCAATCTCATAACTCCTATAATCAATACAAAATAGAGAGTTGGGCAAACACTGAACCCTGGATATACCAGAGTTGGGATCAGGTGCCTGGGAGAAGTAAGCACCACCTGCTGACAGTTCACACCCACGGTGAACTTTATATCTTGATCAGGCAAACGGAGTAATCTGCAGTCAACACCAGTTTGCAAAACAACGGCCTGACAATCGGTATGAAAGACGTCAGGCAGCATTTGATCCATGTGTTATGTGTGCATGTTTAAAACACCGTGGCGGGAGCATAGATTGTTCCGATCATAAAACCCTACCCCCAATCACGTTGCCCGTATAAAGATCCCACCACGTTTCTCTCGAGATCTATCACATTTCGGTGACGATTTGATCGTAGTAGAAGCTGTGTCTATATGTAAACAGTAGAGGGACTAGGCGTAAATACAGACAGTTGATGTTCCTTTACCAATCATTCAGTATTTGGAATTGAAAGTCTGGTAACATAGAAACTGGGTTTGTCAGACGTTGTCACGAGAGAGAACAGTCCCTGTCATGGCTCTAAGCGTCAGGTATATGTCCAGTAACACTTTGTTGACAGTTGGTGCCGTCTCATGGGCGAAAATCTATCGAAAATACGCATTGTCAACAAGAAACAATAAAGACTTGTATTGTTTAAATGTTTTCCCTGGTTTTTGTTTTTGGGTGGGTTTGATGTTTGCTGTTGTTACGTCATATGGATCTTTTCTGGTACACTAATTGATAGAATATAGGAATTGTATCCTATCATTACCTCTTGATGTTCAAGTTAATTATTTTTATAGAAAGGCCATTATCGAACGCCACGTACACTGCAGACGATAACATTGTCATCATATTAAGCCTGGTATTATTGGTTTTCGTTGTGATCACCGGAAGTGCCGTAAAGAACAAGGTACGATTGTATACATGAAAAGGCCCAAAAATTTTCTCTCTATAAAATGTGTCTGGAATTAACCTTAATAAGCGTTTTAAGAAAGTAAAATATATGCCAGGTATACTATGTCAACAAATTCAGAATGGTATTTCTAATTGGATAGCATTATGACATCATGAATAAGACATTTCCCGCCTTTTTTTTCAAAATAAGCCTGAAAACTGTCAAATGTCATACAGATTATTGCTCAGGAAAAGATGTGCGCATTTGTCGAGCAAAATAAAAATGATATATATTGTGTATTATTTTAAGATAAAAAACATATTTGAATATGAATTTGCTCGACACATGCGCTGTATGTTTTCTGAAAAGAAAACCACCTGAATTTGTGGATATTTTCATTGAAAATGGCATTTTTGCAATTTTATGCCAACTTCTAGCTCTCGTCATATGACATATATCATTTTGCTGATCAAACTGAGCGGATTTTGGGTTTGCTAATCCATTCCTTATTTGAATGCCAGGGTTTGGGCTCCAAGTGAAATCATCGATATTTTGGGCCAAATGACTTTAGAAACTGTACCTACTTCTTTCCTGATATGGAAGAGAAATCAGAGTGAGTATATGGATTGCATGGAATTCATTGAGATGATTGTTTTCACTTCAAAGAATGTAAATCTGTAAAAAAAAAAAAAAAAAAAAAGAAACCTGAAATCGCAAAAGAAAAAAAAACCTTGAAGATGTAGCTTAAAGTTCTATTAAAAGTATTGTAAAGAAATTGACTTTGATATAAAGCCACACTATATTCTGACTTAGCAAATATATATTTACCTCTCCATCGTTACTATTGTAACTAATTAAAAATAAGTCCCGCAAGCATCGAGGTTTCTATCTTATATATGTCTGTCTAATACACTTGCTTTATTTTTTTTTTATTTTGATGTTGTTTTAGCCAAGTATGAACATAGAAGGTACTTATCATATTTGATATTATATTTACATCTTCAGATCAGAGTAACTGTCTAATAAGCTTACCATTTCCCTGGTGTATATAAGGACGTCTTCTACTAATTCCTGATTAAAAGAAAACTCCGGAAATCAACCTGGATCAGTTCATATCTCAGGTAGAAAGTTTCTACATCACCCCCGCCAAAAAAAAACTACAACAAAAACACATTAAACTGATTTGACCTTCAACAAACCGTTTGGAAAGTTTTATTAATAAACAATATTCATTTGCATTCACGTTTACTTGATATATCCCGGTGAACTCGAAATGAAAGACATCACAACATATTTCATTGTAGGATATTTCAAGTGTTAAACATAGGCATTAGCGGCTAAATTCATAAATTAAATTTTATGGCAAACGCCTCCATCGTAAGTTTTTCATACCCTTGTAGTGATATTCCATTCTAACTGTGGTGAGTATGCTTATCAACTGATTTGAGACGTGATAACATGTTCTACGGATGATCAATTTTTAAAATAGACTGGTTACCAACTTGTAAGTTGGTGTTAGATGGGTTTTAACAGTCTCGTGTAAGGTCGGCAAATCACAAAGGCTAAGGTATTATCTAATTAGCAAATTCAACCTGCTCTTGCTTCGAATATTCTCTTAACATGTTTCAGTTGCTGAGCGGGTGTAACCGGTCAAAATGGGATGTATATTCCACGTAGACACCTGATCTCATATCTAATGTTTCCATGTTTGTCAAACTTTTGATTTTTTTTTTGTATTCTTTATAGCATTTATAATATAAGAAAGAAAAACAATGACCATTATGTTTGTTAAACAGTGTGTTGACTGTACTCTCTTCTTCTAAAGGATATACACTGATGCATTTCGCGACAAGCACTCTTTTATTTACCAAATTGCAATTTAATTCTAACTGGGAATGCTAACCGGACAACATGACTGTGATGTTTACACCGCATGCGATGAAGATATATTAGTATATGTCATGATAAAAGTGGTTGACATGCTGATTTGCGGATTCTGGGAACCCCAAACTCTATAGACTTTTCTTCCCGGAGTTCATTGTTTTTTGTTGTTTTTTTTATTTTATCGATCAATATATATTCAATCCTTACATGCTTTACCCAGAATTTCACTTTTAACGTGGGTGAACAAAAAGTATGTAAAATCGCCACCTACATTAGTTTTTTTTATCATTTTTATTTTGATTTGCCATTATCTAGCAATTTTGCACCACAGTGTTTGAACATCATTAACCATAGTTGCCACTCCAATTTGTCCCTGCAGATATAGCAAACAATACAGATCAGTAGGTATGCATTGATTCTTGTAAAGACCTAAGTCAATATTTAAGAGTTTTATGTACAAGCAGAAACTACCCAAAACTACTATTTGACCCATACATCATGGTTTGTAATATATTCCTCCCACAATTTTAACTTGTTATATAACATTATGTTGACGTCATGTACGTGCATAAATACTATTAAAAAGATTTATAAGCAATGTGTAATTTACAGAAAATGTGAAAAATTTGATAGTATCTTGCGTCACGTTTATTATTCTATAAGAGGGATGGACCCCCGTATGAAGAACTCGGAGACACAAACAAGTCGAACATGTACGAGGAACTCTACCATTATACCGAAGCTGCTGGAAAACATTAAGATGAAATGACTGAACTTTATAACCAGGTTTTCATTTTTAACTTAGAATTAGTATACATGCATATGTACCATGTATAGTCTACATATATGTATAATGTATCCATTAAAAATGTTTGTGTCATGATTTTTTTTCTATAATAACTCCGTTTTCAGATCATATTTCCGGTGCCAATTGCTTGTCGTAGTAGGCAACCAAATCGGACAGCCCTTTGGACGAGACCGCAAAAACTGAGAACCTGTATTACAACAAGTGTGTCACGATAAAGACTCCTCCCTGCTTAAAGTCCGTAAGCGCCGAGCATAGGCCTAAATTTTACTGTCCTTTAACGCCATTTTTGACGTCTCCATATGAGAGAAATTCTTTTCGAGCGGGACGTTAAACAATATACAACCAACCCCCTAGTCAAAGGCCGTAAATGCAGCTTACATTCCTAAATTGTGCAGTCCTTTACTTGTAATGTCTTCATTTAAGCGGAACATTTATGAGCGTCCCGCATTATACCACCAACCGTAACACGTGTTATATTCACTCCTAATTTGGAAGGACCTTTGTGATTGGTTAGAGCATCGCGCTTACAATCACACGGCCTATCACCTCTGTCGGCGCGGGTGCGAACCCCGCTCGCGCCGGTAAGTGAGAAAGTTTCCCAGTCTACTTTCGGAAGGTTCGTGGTCTCTTCCCAGGTACATTGTATCTGGGTTCTCTCTTCCGCCAATAAATACTGGGCGCCACCAGATAACAGAAAAAAAAATTTCAGTGGGGCGGAAAACCTCAATTAGTCAATCAATCAACCCAATACCTTGGCAGAAAAAACCCACAGTCACTACCTATGGTACACTATACAGATGATGTAACGCTGGTGTCTAGAAGTGATCGGACAGGAATAATAAATGCTCACTCAAACTGTCTTACAAGACACAATAACGACCGGCTGTAACTCTCAACAATAATCATCATTTCATACAATATGTATTATTTGATCCGACGAATATCATCAATTAATACAACAATTATCATTTGAAACGACATTGATTATCATTACATACGACGATAATTATCATTTCACAATGACCACACGCTGCCGGAAACTTCATTTAGATAGATGACACCACATCAATGATTACATGTTCAGTGTCACTGTTGTTTGATACCTCTGATTGACACCTGTGACCTTGACTGTTCTAGGACCTTTAGTAGAAAGATTACTTTACGCTTGTATATCTGCTGGTGGACAGTCTGTCCCCGAGGATACTTGACGCTCGATATAATTAGATATTTTATTGAAAGTAAGTTTTAACGGCAAACTGACAACTCAACTGTATGACAAACGGGATTATTTCAGCTTCTTTATCGTCAACTTATCATTTGTATGTAGCAATATTTCATTATCAATCGCATATGGTGTTTATATCTCTCAACTGATTCAAGACGCAATACCTTGTTCTGCGTAGAGGCAAGCTACTTACAAACAAGTTGATGGTGTAGGGGTTTCGATTGAAGTCAGCATTTCGCAAATTCTATGGTCGTTATAATGATCTAGTTCGTCAATACAATCTACCATTGGGTCAATAGGTGTCTGACGTGTTTCATACCGACTGTTAGGCCGTTCTTGGCACACTGATTTTGACTACGGATAACTCCATATATCATATACCTAGTAGTGTATCAGCCCTGATACACCTATCTTGGCTAGGGTGAGACAGCTGCAAGTAGGCAGGTCTGTCTCGCCCTAAGGGCCGAGATATCTCTGTCTCGGCCCGTTGTCAAGGGGCTGTCTCGCCCTCAAATTTCAAATGGCTATTTCTTTTTTAATCTTTTGAAATCTAACATAACTACATGAAAAAATGATGTTAGACACAATTTTCTTTCAAATATGATACTTTCTTTCACGACAAAATTTAATTTAAGCAGAAAAATTAAATAAAAACGTTTTCAAAAACAGCGCTAAATTGTAGCGAGTATCTAAGCAAAGGGGGGTAACCCAAGTAACAATTGTTTATTTAGAACAATAGCATGTTTAACTTCATTTAAAAACAATCAACGTTCTAGGCGACAGAAAACAGTAGGAGGATTATGGAGGGTGATACTGAAGCATTATTAGAAATCCCCGGTCCTAATGGAGATCAAAATGTTAATTTACGGCAATGTTGATGTAGAGAACTGCTTTAAAACGATTTCTGAAATCTAAAATCCCGATGACTTTGCAATAAAACGAGAAAAGCAGAACCAATATCTTCTGACGTTTTTCAACGACTTATAGATTCTAATTAGATGGGAAACGGTAAAAAAAAAACCAACTTACTTCAGTAAGCATTCCCTAAGCAAATAAATAGCAGCATCAGATCTGTAAATATTCCCGTTCATACGATGACGCCACGTAAGCAAAGTTCTACAACTCTTACAAATCATATGAAATATTGAAAACGGGCGAGTTTGGTAAATCCGAAAAAAAGAAATAAAAATAATTCACTTAGTATTCATTAGAAATCCCCTAGGAGCTGCTTAATAGAATATACATGTACATGAACAACACAGCGATAAATATGACGAGTTTCTCAGCCAAGCAGTTCAGTTAATTGAAACGTCCAGATTCTAGACCACATGAGGGTATGCCCGTGATTGATCATCAAATTATCGTGAGCAGCAATGGAATAAAGTTACAAAACCCAGACTTTAGCATGTTTCACAATGCCAATATTACTGGAAATATAACCATTAAAGTAAACTCACTGAAGGAATAAAATAGTCAAATATCGTTGTACAGTATACCATGTATTTATGTTTGGGTCAATACCCCCCCCCCCTTTAAAAAAATGTTTATCAACTTGTTATGTTCTAGGTATATGATATAAACAATATCACACTCTAATGTTGATCTCGGACCTTGGATTGCCCCTCGAGTGATCTTAAGGCCAATCCCAGGTCCGAGATCAACATTAAAGTGTGATATTCTATATTTATCTGATCGGGATATAGGGCTCACAGCGGGTGTGACCGGTCGACAGGGGATGCTTATTCCTCCTAGGCGCCTGATCCTACCCCTGATGTGTCCAGAGGTTCGTGTTTTTCCAACTATCTATTTTGAATTGCTTGTAGGAGTTATGAGATTAATCACTGTTCGTTATCTTCGCCTTTCACTTACATAACCACATTTCCTGATTATTATAACGTTTATTTCACTGTTGTTATGATATTTATGATTTTCCCATATTCGGGGTATGCCTTATAGTTGCAGGGTCTTAGTTCAATGGAATTAATACAAGTTCAGTCTCCCCTTATGAATTATGAACTAATTCATTTAGCGATTACTACTGAACCAATCTCAATTCCAATGCGAAAAGTCTAACCCGTTAACTTTGGTGTATAGCGTCCTCTGCATCTAAAAGCAACAAGATTTCGTCAGAATTTAGCGAATGAATTCTTTATTTTTAGCACACACATTTGATAAATACAATTTTATATTTACAAATATTAAAGTAAAGCTTAAACATCAACAAATAACTAATCAATAAAACAATCCATTACTTTAGCAAATTCAACAAGTTAATCTTATAAACTATAAAACCACGCAACTTCTTACCTAAAAACAGCAAGACTTTCTCAGAATTTAGCGAAGGAATTCTGACGACTTTTCGCCTTGCGCGCGTTTTCATAACATCTATTATTGTTCTGCTAATAAGGGGACCCAGCACTCTCATCTCCATGGCTCTATGTGAGAAGCTACTTATTTCTGAACTGACCCCAGTGACATAGTGCATTCCTACCCACTGACCACACACACAAGTTATTTCTAACATTTATGCATTATCTATTGATCAACCCGCACGTGTTCGTAATTACCATGGGCTTGTCGTGTTTACTGAATAATGCTTATCGCTCAATTATTTTTCTTTATCAACAAAATGCAAAGATAATCAAACCATATCATTTCCTTTCAGAAAATGTATAATTTCATTTACACTTTCTATTTAAAGAATCCTGTCCACAAAATTAAGTAGCGTGGATTTGATTTTATTCCGTTAAGGAAATCAAACATTAGCCATTATTATGATAAATTCCTCTTAAATTAACTTTAACAGAGTAAAATATTGAATATTTGAATGAAATATCTGAAAGTTATATGCTTCTTTAACGTAATTATTTAAAACATTATACATCAAAAAATATATTAGTTAAAGCAAAATTGAAAAAATAAACTAAATACAACACTCAATAAAAGTAATAAAACACACCATCACACATCATCAAACAATTTAAATATGGTAAAAAAAACACAAATTATTTCGCAATTTATTAAAATATTAATAACTAACATACTGATGTACCTGTAATCAGATTCGTACATACAATAGTAGTTTTCTTTAGTGTCCAATATATATTCTCATACAATCTAAGTGTCAGGCAGGCGCTCAACAATGTCAAAAATACACATATATTTAAAATTTTATATACAAAATGTATATCGTTGTAAAGGAGATGATTAAAAATAATGATTATAAAAACATGAAAAATTACATTCTAACACTCGAATGTCTTAATATCTACAGGAATCTTCATTCAAAACGGATATTTATAATGTACAAGGGAACTTTATTTTGAATTGCAACTTATTCATCATTAACTTGCGATTTTTTTCATATAAAATGTAGATCATTTAAAAAAAAATTAAAACATATCTATATAAATACCATCCTCATGTAGAGAAATATCTTAAAAAATACTCCATCAATAATTAAAATCAGGGAAATTATCTGTAAATTTATCCGTACGTTTTGGTCATGCAAAGGCATTTCATCATATGTATGATACCCAATAAAAATATATGATATCTTATGTATTCAATTTAGATGAAAAAATGACACATGTCCTCCGAAATTACAAATTCATTAACAATAAAAGACAACCAAAAAATCCCCGTAGAATACTATGTACATCTAAATGTCATAGATAATCTGATTCCCGAGTCAACAGATGCAAAGATCCCCGGTATGGAACTTGTCCATATATAAAGGAGGGACAAACTTTCAATTTCAGCGAAAAGGAATTCAACGTAAATGTGGATACCGGTATGTCGTGTGGCTCTAAGAATTTAATATATGTTATTACATGTAGCGGATGTAGACAAATATATATCGGAGAGACAGGAACAACTCTTCGAGGCAGAATTCGTGTACATAAGCAACACATTCAAGTACCGGAATACCGTAAAATAAAACTGAGTGAATATTTAGTCGTGTGTTGAAATGGACATTTTAACGTTTTTCCTTTTTACAAACTTTTCACGGACAATTTAGTGGAAAGAAGAGAAAAAGAAAAATATGTCATGCGCTCATTTAGACCTACGCTAAATAGGTTAATGTAAATTATATTCTGTATTACGTCACAATAATACGCTCCAAATAGCTCCCTCTGTATTGTGACGTCATTATATTGTTATAGTCATAAAAACATAATTATGTAAAACATCTGAAGATTTTTTTTTTAATGAAAGCGTTTACGTTTTACCACCTGTTGTCATAGTTTATTTAATATTTTACCTATTGATTACTGGACACGGAGGCAATTTGTCACATTTGGATATATATATATATATATATATATATATATATATATATATAATATATATATATATGCAAAACATACTGTCTAACGATATACAAATGCACAAGAATGTATATTTATAATTATATATAAACTATAACACTACACTGCAAACATTGGATTCAATATAAGTAACTAGCCTACACGCAAATTTCTGCCAGAATCGTCCGTTTTGAAAGCATTCAAAGAAAACTTTACAACATTACCGTAAACACTGAAATGTATTTCAATGTTTAATAATAATTTATTTCTAAAAGCGGTACAATTCTAGCAGCACTTTTGATAAACTGTGGGTATCTTGCAGTTATCATCGTCGGCAAGGTCAACGTTAAATATACATTACATGTGTAATATATTGATAAACCCATGCAGTGACGTCATACCAATTGATTGATTAAATGTTGTTTAACGCCCTTCTCGAGAATATCTCACATATACGGAGACGTTATACCGAAGCGGATATTCACTATGGTATCATGATACAAAATGCTCTAATGTAAACATTCAAAATAGTTTTAAAAATTCAGTATCTACTCCCGTTGGTGTAGTACATATGTTAAAGACTGCAACTTACGTGCCTAAATGGAGTACATATATGTCTTAACATATCCGCGTATTGTTGCGTAAATGTAATGAAATTTTACACTCAAAATATATGGCATACGTTACATCCCCCCAACCCTCAACGGTTCAAATTTCCAAAGCTAAATTTGTGTGATATCCCATGAAAACTTCCTACAATTATCCGCTTCCTCACTACAGTTTATTGCGTATTATGAATGCTGTTATGCGTTGGAAGTCTTTACGGAATTCCTTGGCTTCTTTGTTTTTCTTTTTCCTTTTTTCGACTTTGCTGGGGCACCAACACTCTATAAAGATATTGAAAAAAGTTGTATGTATCCACTCTATTTGAGAATTCAAACCTCACTAAATACGCACATGGACGACGTTTTATCTATCAACAATAATAACTTTCATTCATATGTCGGTTCGATATATCCCTCTGAACTCGAAATAAAAGACACCACAGAGTCGTGTAGTTCTCCTTCATACTTAGATATTTTATTTAATTAGATATCAACGACAGAATAACAACTCAAGTTTATGACAAACGGGATGATGTCAGCTTCTTCATCACCAACCTCCCATATTTAAGTAGCAATATTGCGTTATTACCTGCATATGGTATTGGCATATCTTAACCTATTCGATACGCATGAACTTGTTCTGCTTATGTTCACTATCTTTAAATCGAGGCAGGCTACTGAGAAACAAGTTGATGGTGCAGAGTTTTCAACAGTTTTGTTTAAAGTCAGCATTGCACAAATTACATGATCGTTATAACGATCTAGTCTGTCAATACAATCTATCAAATGTCAAATGCTGTTTGACGTGTTCCATACCAAATGTTAGGCCGTTCGCGGCACTCTGATTTTGACTACGGATAACTCCCTTTACCTGATTAAGATAGAGGGCTCACGGTGGGTGTGTCCGGTCGATAGGGTATGCGCACTTCTCCTAGACATCCAATCGCACCCCCTTTGTGTCCAGGGGTCCGTGTTTGTCCAACTCTCTATTTTGTATTGCTTGTCGGAGTTATGAGATTGATCACTGTTCGTTATCTTCACCTTTCGTGTACATTAATGATAGATCAGTGACCTATACAGATGAACGACGTCCAGCTATGAATCAAGTAATGTTTTTTTTTTCGACAGCTGATGTTCTCTTCTCGCCAGTAGAAGTACACCACCCATCCATATTGCGTACGAAGCAATTGTCTTTATATGATTTGAATTGAATAACGTGAAGGCTTTTCTGTGATATTAAAAGCAATTTTCTAGATTCTTGGGACTTGGTCTTAAAAAAACAAAAGCCTTTTGATGTCTTTACTGGACACTTGATTTATTTCTATCTATACTCAGAGAAATACAATTCTGCATGTTATTGGTAACAATATCTTATCAAAACCGCGGAAAGGAACATCGAATAATTAACACTTTAGGAGGTTATGTCTCTTGGAACCGTGCAAAACCAAAACAATGTGATTGAATATATTGCTGATTTTTTAAAATATCTTTTGCTCGTTTTAACATATTCTGTGGCAAAATCAACGAATACTCCCCGAAATCACAAACAATGGACATATCTATACCTAGTTAACAATTCGTGATGGGATATCTTCAGTTAATCATTAAAATATTAAATATAGAATAATCACATATGAAGACAGACCCCGTATCATTTGAGAACAATGTATTTGACATAACTTAAGTTCACTATCCGAAATTATTAGGGTATTGAGCCCCATTCTACGTCACCATTATTCCTACTCATGAATGAAAGATGCATATGCATTTAAACATCCATGTTAGGTTTAACATGAACAGATGTAAATAATGAACATTGATCAATCTCATAACTCCCATAAGAAATAGAAAGTGGAGAGTTGGACAAACACGGACCCCTGGATATACCAGAGATGGGATCATGTGCTTAAGAGAAGTAAGGATACCCTGACCACTGGTCACATACTCCAACTGTAAAATCTACACATAATACATGACTAAATTTACAAATAAAAGTTTTTGATACGATAATGTTGAATGGTGTTTGACGTGTTTCATATCATTATTTTGACTAAGGATTACTCGTTATTTGATTAATGTATAGGGTTTAAGACGGATATAACCGGTCAACATCAGATGCTTACTCCTCCTAGGTACTTAATACCACTCATGTTGTGTCCAAGCATATATGTGTGTACTATCTTTAATTCTGTATTATTTATGTGTTTATCTTCTTCCCCTTTTCATATTTCTTCCGTTGAACATCCAAATATAAGGCAGATGTAGTTATCTAGCACAATTGTGTATACCACATCAACATGTTATTAAAATAGATTTGGATTACAATATGAGCCTATATCCTGTTCAGGTAAACGGAGTTATCCACAGTGAAAATTAGTGTGCCAAGAACGGCCTAACAATCGGCATGAAACATGTCAGACAGCATATGACCCAATGATAGGTTGTAATATACACATGGTTGCATATAAGTGGAATTATGAGGTTGTAATGAAGTTCACATTTTACAACGTTACTCAGGTCAACATTTTGCAGATGTATATATGTAGGTGAAATTTTAATTCACAATCAGATCTTACTTTCGCACTTGTTTAGGCAGCATCCTTTGTGGCCTGGGCAGCAATAGAAACGACATGGAAGGAATATGATGTTAAAAGGAGAAGGAATCCTCCATTCGTAGTCATTGATGAGGGTGTACCTCTCAAATCTCCATAATTTTTCAGAGTTTTCTTGAACCCTTTCAAATGTGTAGCTGCAAAACATTTAAAACCCTTCATATGGGGACATTGAAAGACGTGAAATAAAGGATATTGCCGATAATTGTATGCATGCATATTGCTTTACACCCTATTCATGGATTTTTCTCTCGTGTCAGGACGTCATTATATTTAAATGTGGTATCATAAATGTTAACCCTTCAGTAGATCACAATGCCATCACAATGAGGGTTCTTTATCGTACCCACTGTTACCGTTACAGGCGTATCCGCAAGACCTATAACTAAGTTTACGCCTCCTAGGCATCTGATCCCATTCCTGGTGTGTCCAGGAGTTCGTGTTTGCTCAACTATCTATATTGTATTGCTTATAGGAGTTATGAGATTGATCACTGTTCGTTATTTTCACCTTTGATTGCTTTTAGTAGGAAATTATTATCAAACATCTAATGAAATCAACTATGTTTTACATTTTACACCAATGTTCTACAGTTTCCCGTTCCTTGCTAGAACTGTCGTATATGATAGGGGAAGATAAAGAGCAGTGATCAATATCATAACTCCTACAAGCAACACAAAACAGATATTTGGGCAAACACGGATCCCTGGACACACCAGAGGCGGGGTCATGTGCCTAGGAGGAGTAAGCATCCCCTGTCGACCGGTCACACTGGCCATGAGTCCTATATCCTGATCAGGTAAACGGAGTTATCCGCAGTCAAAATCAGTGTGCTAAGAACTATGTTAGTTTAAGACCATTCACATAGTATAGAAAAAGCTATAAAAGTACACTGCGCTGTGTGACACTTTTGCAGATATTTCCAGTGTGTGACTGAGGAATATATTTAAGTGAACAATTTATACTTTAAATGTGCCATCGGCATGCGATGCATATATTTGTGATGTTATTAGTTTAGTTTTATATCGAATATAAACGCAACTCATTAAACAACAGTATACCATTTCGCATTTATGTCCATCTTGGTAGTTGCATGGCTTATTTTATTCATGAAGAAATGTATGAATATAGAATCTGAAGTATATACAAATATTTAAAAATGTAGTAATATATTTATTAAATTGTGATATCACAGTGTTTCGTTGATTTCAATACAGGAAGGATTTTGGGACCTGTTTTAAAGTTCTCGTGTGATGCAAATGATAAAATTAACTGATAAATTTATTCACAATATGACATACCTAAACATGGCAATGACCAGGTTGACCAACAGAAGGTTAGAAAACAACATGTAAATTGCTGAAATGACCAACACTGTCCAGTCTTCTTGAGGACAACGTTCAATGGAAGGGTCGGACTGCCACACCGAAGTAATGTTAGAACAGTCCGATAGGTCTTTGCCTAGAATTGTCAAATACATGTATAAATATGGAATATAACACAATTTGCAAGATATTTCTCATTCTGGAATAAGATCAAACAAAACAAAATGGGTAAGAATTTACTTTATCTCATGAAATTTGATTATAGATGGGCTTTTTTAAATATGATTCTTTTGATTTCATTGAATGAATAACGCCGTTGATTTTTATACATTCAATCACGACACTAGATCCCCAGATACATGACATTCAAACAGTATAAAACAAAACCTTACCCAAATTACGTTACCGTAGTTCTGCTCTGAATAGCTTTTTGCAAATAGAATGAACACAATTTCATGAATTTAACATCGTATCAATTATCACTACTGCTTCAATTAATTGCGCTTTGGAAAATGACAGTTTATTACCTTCCAAAAAGTCATTGAATAACTCTCCATAGAGTTGAAAATAGGGGTAATATATGATTTTCCAAATTCTCCACTGTGTCCAGGCACCGTCCCAGATGCCCTAATGATCCGGCCAGAGGTTTGTGTGGTAATAAATTCCAACTCCTATCACAATGAAGATCGTCACGAACAGGAATCCAAACAAATCCTTTAACTATGTAAAGGAAGAATTATCCGCAATTACAAAGTGAATTTGAATGAGAATAGGCCATGTTTCTAAATACATGTAACAATTTTCTAAGCAAAGAGTAGTTTGTTCGTTCATTCTTGAATCTCAATCCTTGATGTTTGAAACTTATGATTGGTGGTTTACAAATACAAGTACTGCAAACTAGTTAAGAGAAGTATGGTTTGTGTATTACATTCGTTCCATTTCAGCTTGTATAAACATAGTTCATTTCAAACAAAACATGTATGTACGGCGGAGATTTATTACGTGATATTGGCGTACCATTTCCTTGATCATTATCAGAGTGGGTCCTAATCGTCTGTGGATTAGGAATACTTCAAGAAATCTTAGATACATGACAAGAAGCGATAGGGAAAACATTCTTCTGGCGATGGTAAAGGTTTCCGAGGGGTACAGGTGACGCACACACAAGGCGACAATGAGCAAGGCGTACGACAAAAGATCCACCACATTCCAGAAGTCATACAGGTATCTCTTCATCCGGGAGTAGTATCCACGATGTGAACGACCCTTTGATTCCAAGAATCCCTAGATGATATTCAAATGTTTCATAGTTTGGTTTCAAGAAAACATATTGAATTGAAGCAGATAATCAGATCGTAGACTAGAGAATAAGTTGGATCTGTAATTTTGCTTAAGAATTTGAGAATATTAATAATCCTGAGGTCTGTGAAAGGATCCCATCAAACAGAAGTTACATATGAAGACGGCCGTCGTATTGATATATGTGAACTTATCCAGACAAGTGATCATGAAATTATTATGATAGTTCTGTGAAGAGAAACCATATTCATGAAATTATTAAAAAAAACATTTTTTTTTATCCCTTCGAGGGAAACACATATTAAGACGTCAACACCTGTAAATAAAACATCACAATCTACGCATATGATTGGCACTGAAATTCATAACCAGTTAGTATTCTTGTATGTGTCAATGATACGGATACGTCGTGGTATATTAATTGTGTAACACCCTCACTTTTAAATGCCGAATAATTGACAATGGAACATTCACTATTTTGTATGTCCTATGCTTGATGTAGTCATGGTATATATGGAGCTTCACATCAATACCTCTCTCACAAAAGGAATGTTCTATTTAAAAAGTTATCTTTTGATAATCCACCAAAGTTTACAGTCCCTGAATCGTTCTAATTTACCATTTTTCCGATCGCTAACCGTTCGCCTTGTGCTCTCCGTGCGTTCACCGTTTGCTCACCGTGCCTTTGTTACTACCCTAGTCGTCGCTCGACATCCCAAATCGTCAGTCCGACGACAATTTGCACTACCATTGTGGGGCGACAGTTTGGAATGTGCTATTGTACACCCCAAATCGTCGCCTGTTACCCGCTAATATTGTATTGACGTGTTAAGGATAGACTACACAAAGGTTATTTGGCGTACCTCCTCAAATATTGGGGTACATAGGTTTCACTTGGTATATCTGTCTGTCTATCCGCACCCATATATCTGGTGTTTGTCGACTTATTACACTGAAATTTTGAATTTAGATTACGAGTTACCCACTGACATGCTTCCCCCAAAAGTGAGAATTCTTGAATTAGAGCTTAAAGCGCCGTGAGCTATGCACAATTTTCAGCAACTCTGCAATATTTGTAGTGTTTCTGAACCACATAAAATATCTTGATGGGGAGCTCAAAGCCCTGCGAGCTGTAATCATAGCAAACTATTTTCGACTGTCACTCTGGTGTTTGTGAACAATTGATTCAGCTAAAATGTTGTATGTATGTTATATATGACTACGAACATTGGTTTAAGTTATGTGTTTGTTTGTTTCTTCGTTCATTTACTTTTTTAGAGATTGGGAAACAGTGCAATGAGTTTAACAAAAAATAAACTACTGAGAAATAGTGAGGAACGGTGGGTGTTCTCAAGGTTTTAACGAGTGTCCAAACGGCGGCTAGCAGGCGTAATCTAACATAATCTGAGGTCACTAACAAATCTGCGGTGCACAAGACCTAACAACCCCATGTTCAGGAGAATGGCCCTACAACAAAAGACAAAACGATTCTCTCTCTCTCTCTCTCTCTATCTCTCTCTCTCTCTCTCTCTCTCTCTCTCTGTAGAACTGGGCAAACAAATCATAGACAACAATGACAACAACACCACCACCACCAACAAATACAATTCTTTCAATAGTAACAAAATCACTACCAACCAAAGCAACAATATCAGATACTGTGATCATAATATATTTTTAAATATACAACAGAACAAGTAGAAGATGAAGTAGAAGATTAGAATGCTTGTGTCGATCAAATGTTATCTATATTGGATAGATTGACACACTTTTATTTATGTTGGCGAAAAAAATTGCATGAAGATTAAAATGCTTGTAAGGTCCAGAAAACCTGTTGTGGTCATAGCTGGACCACCAACTTACCAGAAGAAGAAGAAATATGAGAGGAAAAGAAGTTTACCAACAAGGCCAGTTTGTATGCGAATGATGTTTCCAAGTAGTTCCAGCAAAGTTTACGACAATTTGGGGTACAGGCGACTATCTAGTGTTATACATATGAAACCCCAAATCGTCGCCCATCCCAACTCGTTACCGGCGATTAGCGGTGTAACAAGCGCTCACCGTTACCTTTCCGTGCGCTCTCCGTTTACAGTTTGAGCTCATCATGCGTTCATCCTTCACAACGCGTTCACCATTCACTGTCATTCGGAACATCAAGGTCAAAGGATCGATTTTCATAGCAAGGCAAAAATGAAAAGGAGCGTGTCCATAAGAGGGAAAGTAAACTTTCTTATTATATTAGAAATTTGATTTATAAAGTACAAATAACAAGATTATCAACTGCGAAAATTCAAGGAAAACTGCAGATCACTCATCAATATCAAAGAATAGAAAAAAATCATTGTTATTATCATTACAAAACACAATTATTGTTTGGTTAAAAAAAGGTGGGAGAAGGTTTGAATAAGAGAAAAATGCAAGAACCTTCATTTATAAATTTAACCCCTATGCATGTATATGTGGCGAGGAACGGGCAACGAGCGATGGTACGTGTACGAAAATAAGGGGAAGTTTCAGTTAACATCCCCCCTACCCGAATTATCATTATAACATTTTCAAGTTTGGGCAAAAGCACAATCTAATATAATTCAGTTTGTCTCACTGCACAATAATTCTACATGATTTTACTATTTTTCTCAAGCCACCCCCTTCCACTACCTTCTTATTTAAGAAAAACGATGCTACACTGCACATTCTGGCCCAAACGTCAAATAGATTTTACAAGTATTCCGGATTATTTTACGCCTATATTTATGATTGTCAATAAATGTATTTACTCCTTTCCCCAAATTTGAAACCGTTGAGTCGTTTGTCTTCAATATAAAGAGAAGTATTTCTCGTACAATTCTGCCCCACATATAATATACGTATAATTCAGTAAAATAAACAGTTTTATCCGCATCAAAGTTATACAAATATTGCACAATTTAAATGTAAATTTATGGTCACAATAATTGATTACTTCCTCAGGTCGATATACTATACATGTATTTGCAGCAAAGTGAATTACGCAAACTCTACTTGGGGATAAACCGTTTTTACTATTTACAAACGTTCAGGTGTCAACACGTGTTGGTTGTTTAATGCATCACTGGATGAAAACGCTAGTTTCCGCAAAACTGAAACCATATGGAAACCTTGCGGAAACCTGACGTTGAGGTTTCCCATATGGCTTCCGCAGTGCGTAAACGATTATATAGTTTCCGCAAGTTTCCGTCAAGTTTCAGTCTGCGGAAACCTGAAGTTGAGGTTTCTCGTATGGTTTACGCCGTGCGTAAACGATTATATAGTTTCCGTCAAGTTTCAGTCTGCGGAAACTGTAGGCTTTGATTCCTAATGGTTTCCGCAATGCTAAAATTTAACACAAATTCGGAGGTTTTTAAAGTAATAATTTAATATGCAATAAATAATTCAAATGCGAATTTAAAAAGCACACAAAAAACTTTAAAATGTAAGTGAGAGAAGAATAGTAAGCACTTTATATAAATCATATTGTTATAAGAATTTTTTCAGTTAAACAAAACAGATATGAAATGAGATACAGAAAACAAAGTATATTCCGTGTGTTGTTACGTTTGACAAGCTAGCATGCCTATGTACTTCAGTTAATCCCTCCGTGTATTTCTTGTTAGTTCCATGTTAATTGCAAGGATTTTCCTCCGTCAGGGTAACAATAGAGATAAATACAAAAGGTAAACTGGAAGAATAATATCCAGCTGTGTCACCGCATAGAACCAAAGATCGAAGTTCATTGTAATTAAAAATAAGTGCATATGTGGGGTTGGGGTTGAATTGAACATAAACCTTCAACTGGGACATTTATATACAGCCATGTATTTACGCAAATTTTACGTTGCATGTGCATTGCTAAGAATGTAGATTTTTTTATTTTCATAATTTCAAAACTATGAATACCATAAATTAAGATTTCAAACACTAATACTATAGTCAGGTGGTAGAATTAGACACATATGTCTGCGTGTGAAATACGTTCGCACATGCAAGTAATTACATGAAATATGCCAATTGGAATTTTTTTCGAATATGCTCAATTGATTGATTTAGCAATCAATATGTAATTTGCATACATGTATAATTATGCAAGCATGTCAATGGGTGTTTTGATTTTATCATATGTTATAATAGTATCAAGGATATACAATGTGATTATAGGCATATGTTCTGAAAACTTATGCTGCCCTCTCTCTACATACAGTGTACATGTAGATTATGACATGTGTACATACATTATTAGTCACACTACATTTTAGGACATTATACATGTGTAATAATATTAATATTATTTGTTTAAAAACATTTCAATTCAAAGCTTAACTGAATCTGTCAGGTTTTCTAATATATCTTTGAAAAATACAAAATAATTTAACACAATACGAATCATCGTCTCATAAAACATATGGTGTCAACGGTTTGAGTTTTATCAAGTCCATAAAATTGACCGAAGAAATCCTTCCTAGCCTTTGCGAATTTCGGACAGAAGAAAAAAATAATGGTCTGCATCTTATACTTATAATAGTCACATGAACATAACGAGGTTGCAGTAATATATCATTGCTCATAGTACACAATTATGACCAAATCTAATACCTAGATGTACCACCATAAGTGGTAATTTAGCTTGCCGCATTATTTATGTTTTATAATTTGAGATTGAATGAGCATTTCTAATACCAATAGAAAGGCAGTTGACCTGTAAGGATGTAATGCTTCCTTCATTTTATCGACATCAAATGAATATTTTACGCCTATGGAATCGACTCGTTACAATGCCGGACGACAGGCTTACGAAAAAAAAATCATGTGGGATATGGAATAATCACACAACATAAATTGGTCAAATACAGTCAAATTCCTTTTTGAATCTCTTGATATGACAGTAGATTTCCTAAATCGTATGGTATGTTACGTGAACACAGTGGAAGAAAAACTTCGTCTGGATTTTATGAATGGCTGGAATGAAGAGGTCCATAACGTTCCATAACTTAGAACCTACCGACCGTTAAAATATGAGTGATTTTCAAACAGAAAAATATGTAATCATGGATATTCCAAAAAGTCATCGTTCTATACTTGCCTAGTTCAGATGTGGTGTCTTACCTATAAGAATTGAAACAGGACGGTATAAGGGGGAGACGTTATCGGATAGACTGTGTATTTTATGTTCTTCAGATAGTGTAGATGAATGTCACATTTGACTTCATTGTTCCTCTTATTCAAATCTTAGAGTAATCTTTTTTTACCAGTATCGGATTTAACCCCACTGTGATCAATATGTCAGATTTAGACAAAAACAAAATTTCTATTATTAAATTTCCCAAGACAAACTGCAAAATTCCTGTTCTCCGCATACACCTACAGACAGTCTATCATATACCATAATAGTATAAGTCATGCGTAACACATGTACCACTGTATTTATTATTTAATGTGGGGAGGAGGGGTGTTTCTGTTAAAAGTGACATATAGGCCCGATGGGCCGGGTGTTTAAATTCCTAAATTCCTATTATTCTGTTTAATATATTTTCAATTCTGCAATGTATAAAACACATTTCACTATAATAAATAATTTACTTACTTACTTACTTACATTCCTAGATGTATTTGTGTTCGATTACCTCGCATGCTTGTAACATTTGGGCACTAAACTGTATGCAAATATTTGTCGCATATAGTACTTGTTCACAAAATTCAGGACTAGTTAATTTTGGAATCAGCATATCTTATAATATGAATTTAATGCAGTGCAGTTTGAAACCATGCAAAGTTTCACACATTAGAAATGAATTCAGCATTCTAATACAAACATGCACTGATGAACACTTCTCAATTTAAGTTCCTGAGAGTACATATTGTAACCTGAAAGTCTATTTACTGTTATTTAGAAGTTTGAATCTAAACCTACAACATTTGCAAAATCTGCATATACTCAACAATACAATTCGGTGTGCATTATTTCGACAATAAGTTCTATGGGGATGTATTCTACACAACTCGATCAAGAACTCGGGTATTGGTAGTAAATTAAAGCAAATTTAATTAGATAATATCTTCACCATCTCTATATTATTATAACCCTAAAAAATATATATCCATGCACTTTGGAAGTGATATCATACAAATGAACATGATATAAGCATACAATAATCGGCAAACTTAGAAGCTCTCAAATCTGTACTGTTGATTTAAAAAAAAATTATTTACGAATTTTTCACTTCATACATATATCACTGTTGCATACATATGGGAAATAGGTTACATGGATATTTTCACACATATTCATTTTGAAATACGAACTCAATAACATAAGGTATACTGTCTACATTTCATATTCATCTTATTCTTTTATGTAAGCATATATATGATGTAAACTTCTTTTTCAGAGAGAGAGAGAGAGAGAGAGAGAGAGAGAGAGAGAGGTACATAAGTATTATTTTCTTGGTAACATATTTTGATAACTATAATATATGTACATGTAGATCTAGATATGATTTACAATGTATCTATTGATCAAACCAAACAACACACAAAAAGAAAAGAAAGAAAAAAGAAACACAATCGTATTTGATGAAAAAGTACCTATAGACCTACATGTATATACTGATCATGCATATGAGTTTTCACATATTCTCTGCCAGTGAATTTCATAATTATCCTGTCTACAGTTTCTTAGCAGCAAATACTTCTCAACCACAATTCTGTCCGTAACTATTTTTCTAATCGCAGATGTATGTACTTGCGGACTATTTTGATATTTACAAGAAAAAATATATTGTTTTACTACAAGCAAATCAAATTTTGAATGTCTAACTGTTGATTTTTATTATACATTTGTAGAATCAATATTTTATTTTTACTGTGATGCATCCCGACTGAGATATTAATTAGAGAAAAAGAAACTTAAGCAATTACTTGAATTTAGTATGTAGTTCCTGTGTTTCATCTATCATCTTAGGATTTCAACGGTTTAGTTCAGTAAAAATTGAGACTCCAGTAGTTAAGAAACCACTTTAAATGAAAGTAGATGGTTGAGGGGCACACGTACATGTACATGTGTTTACAAATATCCTTGACAATTGCGAGGCGAAATTAATGTGTTGCTAAGAAAAAAACAGTTCATTCTTCAAAACATTTCCATGTATTTGGTTATCTCACATGCAGAATGTCCAGTCTTGTATATACCCTTGCTTTATAGCTCATATTGTGAGAACAGAGAAAAGTCGGGCAGAAGAGGGGCACCTTATAATACCCCATAAAGATGCAGAAGAAAGTTTGTGTGACTGTATGCTACACCGGTATTAAGTTTATTTCATGATTTTTAGACCTCTAATAAACGTAAACTTTTCATTATAACACAACATAAAGCACACTACAGATTATTTACATTTAAAATTGTAAACAAAGGGCGGCCATTTTGAACTTAGGGTCGCAGGGACGCTATTTAAAAAAAATCCTATGATATAGAAAAACAATGCAGAAATTTAACACATGCATGATTTTTTAAATTCAGACGTTTGTGAAACAATTTACACACAAAATAAATTATATATCTATAAAAATATGTTTTCCCATAAATCCTTTCCTGATTGCTGATTGGTTGTAATTTTCGGCGGGCAAAATTGATTGTTGTTTGTGAGAGAAAACCTAGCGTGACTTAAATGGAATCATGTCATGTTTTGGTTGAATGGAATATCCAAAGATTTTTCTGAGAATAGGAGACGTCTACTGTTGTTGGGCATCATTCAGGTATGTCTTTTAGAGGGTATTGAGTAAAAATTTCTGGAACTTTTTCTTCCATTATGCATCCTCACTGAATATTTTAGTATGAGTCTGTCCATAGCCAAAACTGGCAATTGCCGTCTCATTTAAACGATTTTTGACGGGATATCATGTTATCTCTGACAATACAATTTTTCCTTTTCTCATAAAAGAGCAATGATATTTAATATTCATTTCATAATCACAACAGAACACATCAAAACATGCTTGATATTCACCTTTTAGAATTTTGAATACAAAAAAAAAATATTAAAAAATATCCTGTCCCGATTCGGAAACAGGACGTTATCGAACCTATTCTTTCTCTATATATATCATTGTAGGTATTTCCGGTGTTGACTTGAAACGTTTTCATTCACGATGTTGCGGATTCATCATTGCATTTGCATGGGGTAGTGCATATGTTGTGGGTGGCCTTCTAAACGATAAATCTATGGATTAAAGGATGAACAGGTCGATCCAGGAATATTCATTCTAATGATAAGGACATACGAAATGCAAGGACAACCTCCAAGCATGCAGTATGCCTTATACAAACAATGATGGAATGTTCCAGTAAGTGGTGAAAGGTTTTACATATAACGTTTGATTTTGTGTTGTGATTACAAGGTCCTTATATAGATCTAGTTTATGTGAAATTTGAAATGGTTTTGCATTGTAGTCTTTGAGAAATTTAGTGGGGGGGGGGGGGTTATTACGTATAATACTGTATACAGTGATGTATGTAGGGACCAAATGATATTACGACTATTGCATATTAGCCATACAAATATCTACAAACTATTTGCAGTTACCAATCCGAATTTTTTAGTCCTAGAAATAGTTTCTATTCTCAATTATGGTGCAGCATCAAATTAAAGATGAGAAGTAAATCCTGTGCCAATCCCTCAGCATTAGAAGTGAAAGGCACACGTGTTTTAGGCATGATATTAAAACCAAAGGCCCCATATCACGGTAGGTATTGGCACGATAAAGAACCCTCACTGCTACACAACTAAGTTAAGGCTAATCCCTCCAAAAGTCTCAGTGCTGTACATACATCTACCTTCAAGTTGAGCAATGCACTTCACACCATACAATGTCACAATGAAAAAGTAAGGCCCAACGCACAGGGCTATATATTCATATCATTGGGAAAATGTTGCAATATTTAGCTGTATTGACCAAGGCTATCAAGTTCTAAGCTGTATACAAATTTGTTTAAAATTTTCTGTCATATGATATATTTTTCTCTTTGGTATTGTAGCAATTTCAAATTTTCAGTATAGAACATGTGCAAAGATATTATTCATATGATTGATTGATTGATGTTTTCCGCCACACTCAACAATTTTTCAGTTATATGGTGGCGCCCAGTTTTTATTGGTGGAAGAGATAACCCAGATACAATGTACCTGGAAAGAGACCATCAACCTTCCGAAAGTAAACTGGGAAACTTTCTCACTTAACGGCATGAGCGGGATTGGAACCCTCGCCAACAGAGGTGAGAGGCCGCGTGATTTTGAGCTCGATGCTCTAACCACTCGGCCACGGAGGCCCCTTATTATTCATATGATATTACGACGTTGAAATCACCCGTAATCTATACATATAGTTTGTATTAATCCGAAATATTTGACGTATTCCTGGCTTTTGATATTTACTGTGCCAGGAAAATGTCAGAACCGGCACCATTACGTAAACTGGAATCGTTTTATTGATTAATTATGAGTTTAACATTGAATTCGACTCCAAAGTATTTAAAATCGGCCCGAGAATGCTGCCTCCAAAAGGAGGCGGTGAATTTCCAGTTTACGTAATGGAGCCGGTTCTGACGTTCTCCTGGCATGGTAAATATCAGGGGTTTTAATTTTTTTTTTCCTCGATTACTTTTTACTAAAACAACATTTTTTGACTAAAGAAAGTAAATTTAAAAGTTTTCAATTTCAAAATGTACATATCCTCCATTTTCATCCTCATCAAATTTCTCTGGTGTAGCATTCCCTCTTAATTGACACCCATCTGTTGACAAAAATAACTTTTGTCATCAATGTCTTTTCTCATAAAAATACAATCCACCACCCAACCTACATTTTTTGGTGACCCTGGATATTAATTAATCTACTCGCTTGCTATTGTCTAACTATACTGATGAATTTAGGTACTCGAATGCATTGAGTTAGACCACTAGAAAGGTAGTAGTTCTGAAATCTAACACATAAACTGGTGTATATAGTCATAATGATCTTGGTGGCCTCTAGTCAAATAATGTGTCCTGTATTATATAATTTTCTTTGAAATTGGCAGATGTCTGCTAGTTTTTTATGCAATCATGTGCATATAGATAAACACATATATGCATTTATAAACAATGTCACATGTACACAAAATAAATCTAATTAAAATTACTGTACCAAAAACACTACCAGCAATAAAATTTGCTATTTTAGAATCCTGAAGTGATCTTGTACATGTAAATGCATGCAGTGGTGGATTCAGGAGTGTTAAGGGGGGGGGGGGGGTAGGGCTCCAGGGTTTTGAGGCTTTTTAGGTAACTTGTAAGGTTTATTCTAGTTATAAATACATGTACAACATAATAGAATTATTATATCATAATAAGTAATGGATTTGCTTATCTTCATGTGCTTGTATATATATATATATATATATATATATATATATATATATATATATATATATATATATTCTCCTCATTGCCCAATGATGGCACAGGTACTACGAACTCTTTCCACCGGTGTCTGTGTTTGCACCAGTTAATGACGAAATGGTCATGTAAATGTACATTTCCACAGTGAGGGATTGTATTAATTTTGTTAACAATGTATATTTAGACCGCCGAACATGATGTGGCAAGAAATTAAATACACGGCATGTGTGATGTTCATCTGTTACGATCAAAACATTTGACGTCATGGGGTGCCTTAGAAGCTTTTTCGCCGAGGACGAGTGCATACATTTTTCAGCATGGATATCGAAAGCGCATGTGTGGAAATTTAATATAATGTTCTTTTAATAATGCCTATTATATATCCAATATACACATATTATCAACGCAATCTTATTCATAACGATGAAAGCGCTGCTAGTGCAGATTGCAATTAACTTTTTTTTATCGAAAGCATTAAAGTATGAAAAATGGGAACAACATTTTTCGTAAAAAGAGTTCCTTATACACATACAACGCTTTCTTGAAATGTTAACCGTACCAATGTTTTAATGAGTACATGGGTCACATGCATGAATGAATTAAACTTTACATAAATATTATTTTCGGGCCTATTACTCGCTCATTGTTCTGTGATGAACTAGATTGGGTCAAATGCTGTCTGACGTGTTTCATACCGATTGTTAAGCCGTTCTTGGCACACTGATTTGACTGCGGATAACTCCGTTTACCTGATCAGGATATGGGGCTCACGGCGGGTGTGACCAGTCAACAGGGGATGCTTACTCCTCCTAGGCACCTGATCCCACCTCTGGTGTGTCCAGGGGTCCGTGTTTGCCCAACTATATATTTTGTATTGCTTGTAGGAGTTATGAGATTGATCACTGTTCGTTATCTTCACCTTGCATGGATTATAAAAATTGAACTAATAATTTTGCTCCTCTTAATTCATTCATTGATATGCAGTCAGTACTTTATTCCTCCCTGCAGAGAATAATGATGAATCTTATAACATATATGGAGATGCCAGATAAAGAAGAAAGGAAAGGATATTACATAAGTAAATGCAAATGAATAAAAAAGAAAAAATATGTGTTGTACAAGGTACTCGTTGTAGTATTAACCTTTACTTTAGACTACACATGCTTCTTTTGCATATAGTATACGTAATTACTTTTATTAAATATTAATAATTCCTACATAAGTAGTGGCTGTATCCCCGCCTGCTCTAATAAAAATTGGCAGTTCAATCCAATGTTTTCAAATGAGTCTGTGCTGAAAATGTTCCCACTCATGCGCTTCGAGAAACTTGGTTATTTTCAATCCACGTTGTGTTAGCATCCGTACAGCATTGCTTTGTGACGTCAAATGTTTTGACTGTAACATATGAACGATACGACTGCTGTATATCTCATTTCTTGCCACTTTATGTTCCCGGTCTTACTAATATTTGTCGTTTATTTTCTTTCTTCGGAGTGTGTAGTATGTGACAATTGTTTATGTAATACATGTCTCTTGGCGAAGACGCAGGTTGCGTCGAAAATTTGAGTTTTAGCTAACCAACAGTGTCGTGACATTTTCAGTGTATCTGTGTGTGTCTGGGGGGGGGGGGGATTTTTTTCTTAAGAGCAACAGGACCATAATTAGTCGTATTGATACTTAAGTATCCTGGGAATTGCATGTTCGATTTTGTTCAATTTGTGGTCCTCGGAGATAGGTAAAGACCACAATAGGAGACACAAGTACATTGTATAACGGGCTGATACATGTAATTCTATATGTTCCTACATAAATGCAAGCAGAATGAAACCAAAAATTTCATGTGAATTATCTTTTACGAGCAAGCGGTAGGTAAACTTTGTATCTTTTCCCAACAAAAAAAAAGAGGCCGCAAAAATGAGCGAGCTAAAATGCGTTCGTTGTGTTAGTAAGCTCAAGATACCACAATCTACCTAGATTCCACAGAGCACCCAGTCACACCCAGCGTACCATTTACAGGGATCCCACAGCGTAAAACCTCAGTCACACCCAGCGTACCATTTACAGGGATCCCACAGAGTAAAACCTCAGTCACACCCAGCATACCATTTACAGGGATCCCACAGAGTAAAACCTCAGTCACACCCAGCGTACCATTTACAGGGATCCCACAGAGTAAAACCTCAGTCACACCCAGCGTACCATTTACAGGGATCCCACAGAGTAAAACCTCAGTCACACCCAGCGTACCATTTACAGGGATCCCACAGAGTAAAACCTCAGTCACACCCAGCGTACCATTTACAGGGATCCCACAGAGTAAAACCTCAGTCACACCCAGCATACCATCTACGGAGATCCCATAGAGTAAAACTTGAATTACACCCAGCGTACGATTTACAGAGATCCCACCGAGTCAAATCTCAGTCACACCAAGCGTACCTAATATCCGTTGCTGAGCAGGTGTCAAGCACTCAGAGAGAATTCACAGCTTCAGGACGAAGACCCCTGAGCGAGAGGGGGTGTGTGTTGCGGACGGACAATAGAAGAGGGAACTTATACTGCTTCGCTAGTAAAGTAGATTTTCTTCTGTGTTAGAGTGTCTCTCTTGATCACGCTACTTTAGCAACGGCGAGAGTAATCAGCATCTTGCTGGGTGACCGCTATGTGAACACATTACACTACTATGATAAAGATATTGCGTAAATGTCTTTATTAGCATATAATATCATCACACATTATGATTGTACTAGACAACTGTAGCTGGCTGGAACGATATCAAACATTTTTCTATAATGCCTTAAAATGATCCATGAAACAGGTAGGGACGGTGATAATTTTATGTTTAGTGGTAGCTCATTCCATACACGTACGAAAATATAACATTAACCCAAACTATATCTTGAGTCCAAGCACAAAGAATAAACAAGAAATCAATAAACTGTTGAAAAATATTCCTACATTCTGTTGCGACGTGATCAACTATTCTAATAAATGTAAATTTTTACTGTATATCGACCGATGGAATTTTGTTTCGACCAATTTGGTTAAATACAGTCTTTAGATACACAAATGGCAAATTATGTTTCAAAAATTGGATTCAAAGTAAATCATTACATGTAAAGGACCTTTTTGATGAATAATTAAAAGAACTAGAACATTTCAGTCAGATCTTAACAGTGAAAGTCAATTGGCTATGTGATTACACAATTCTGGGGGGGGGGGGGTCAGAAAACTTGAAAAAACAATTTGCCTGCCAAAATCCATATATATTTACAGGAAGGATGTTGTTTTGCCAATATGTGAAAAGAAATGGCCTAGAGAAACTGTAGTTTTAAGGAATTTAGAAATTCAATTTATATTTCTAAAGCAAGAAATATTTTAACAAATCAGTAGCGAAATTCAATAACAAATCATTACATAACTTAACACACTGTAATTTATGACTGAGCAAAAGGAACAATCCAGTTTTTGCCAATTATTATAGACCAGCCTTGCAAAACTTCAAAATGATAGCAGTTTGTAGTGTACATTGTACTTGTAAGCTGACCTTGTCCTGGGATGGAAATAAAGACATAACATTATGTTTACCTATATACAAGTTTATCTTTTGCACTTATTGTATTTTATAACAACACCCCCCTCCCCACTGTGGCTGTTGTTGGTCTTGGCAACTAGGCAATGAGTAAAATTTTAAAGTTTTACATTAAAATTTTACCATGTAAATTACACCTGTGTATTGACACCCAAATGGTACAGGCCAAAAACACATCATTGCCTAATGTTATATCATAAAATCAAGCAACAAATTTCGCAGATCTTCTCATTCCGGTTGACGGCAATGAGACGATTTGCAATCACCCCCAAACATCAATCATTAAAATGTCAATTTTCAATTAAACAAAAAACCATATGACTATGATTCCGGTGAGCGGCAATCAAAGTGTATCATATATATATGTGACCAAATTGTCACCAAATAATTCAATACATACAATATTGTCCAATCAAATCATTCAATGTCCAATCACAGGAACCAGACGCGCATTCTTCTTGTGTTCCGTAATCAAAAATGTACTTTATCTGGCCCCAAGTTGCCAAGACAGTCTTTTCAAACACACTCCATTGTATTTGTTTCTTTTCCCATAATCAGAACTATATCCAAGAATCGAGCTCACCTGAAAAATTGAAAACATTTTCCGCAGTACATATTCTTACAACTTTTTGGGATGGGTGGGAAGGGAAATTAAAATGTTGTCTCGACTGTTATCTCACCGTTCTCCCGAAATTGCCTCGTCATAAAAGGAAATGCTATTCTATTTGCCAACTTATTTCCGGTAGGATTCCGGAATAGTGTTTCCGAAAAAATCCTCAAAAATAAAATATATTTAAGTCTGGCTAAAATAAATGGATTTATAGTTAATTCTATAAATCTTATTATTATAGACCAGCCTTGCAAAACTTCAAAATGATAGCAGTTTGTAGTGTACATTGTACTTGTAAGCTGACCTTGTCCTGGGATGGAAATAAAGACATAACATTATGTTTACCTATATACAAGTTTATCTTTTGCACTTATTGTATTTTATAACAACACCCCCCTCCCCACTGTGGCTGTTGTTGGTCTTGGCAACTAGGCAATGAGTAAAATTTTAAAGTTTTACATTAAAATTTTACCATGTAAATTACACCTGTGTATTGACACCCAAATGGTACAGGCCAAAAACACATCATTGCCTAATGTTATATCATAAAATCAAGCAACAAATTTCGCAGATCTTCTCATTCCGGTTGACGGCAATGAGACGATTTGCAATCACCCCCAAACATCAATCATTAAAATGTCAATTTTCAATTAAACAAAAAACCATATGACTATGATTCCGGTGAGCGGCAATCAAAGTGTATCATATATATATGTGACCAAATTGTCACCAAATAATTCAATACATACAATATTGTCCAATCAAATCATTCAATGTCCAATCACAGGAACCAGACGCGCATTCTTCCACATGGCGGAAATGTTTACAATATTAACCATTGAAGCCACCGCCACCAAGGGGGGGGGGGGGGGGGAAGCGGCTAGTTCCTGGAGCCAAGACCTTGCCACAAAATACCCCGTCCAAATTCTAGTATAACTTTGGATACACTTGCCATCCATTCGTTATAAATTGTTCTAACCCTGCACTAATGTTGTTGAGAAAAATTTCATTGCCTATATTTGATATATGGACCCCATCTGCCTCAAAAAGATTTGTGTTTACAAGTTTGATATCCAAATACTTGATATAACATCCCCCATTCCTTACTATATAAGCCGCCACTGAACTGTGGATTCTTTTTGCAGAATTATTCATTTTTTCTATGCTATCTGATGAATACCAGTTCTTTCTAGGCAATATTTGTGACCATACAAGCTTTGTATTGGGTAAAAGTTTCCAAATTTTGTCAATTGTACCTTTCATATCTTGTATAAGCTGTTTGATTGGTGTGTACCCAATATTATTACCACCACAATGTAGAATAATGTAATCAGGAGGGTCAGCAACTTTCAGCAATGTTTTGATCTTGTTGTACATTTCATACCAGCCCATACCCCCTTTTCCTTGCCACCAAATAGACACATTTAATCTATCCATTAGTCCCAAGTTAACTCCATCTGGTCTGATTCTAGCTGCTAAAAATGCTCTTTTGACTATTGATGAGCCCACTACCCATACCTGTTGTTCTGAAAGTGTATATATAGAGACATGACAAGATTATATAATTATATGACTTGAAACCATTTTCATATATACTTAAACATATGACAGTCTTAAGGGTTACACCTACATTTATATTATGATTACATCCTAACATAAATTTTGTATGCTTTAGATTTCCATCTTCCTGCTTTACAGATTTCTTCCTCTGACATACCAAACATTGCTGCACTGGTTGCTGCCCCAATTCTAAATGAATGAGACTTGTATTTTTTACCTTCTAACCCTATTATCGACAAAACTTTATTTAAAACTGCCGTAAATTGGTATCTAGTTAATGGTTGTCCACTAAAATGACAGAACAACTTCCCCTGCACTGAAGGTCGTATTGCTAGATATTCTTGAATAATCTTAATTGGTTGTATTTGAGACCCAAATTGGCTATTCTGAATAGTAATTGTTTCTCCTTCCCCTATTTGATCCACTTTGGAATGCTTTAATTTTATTTGGATTTTATTTTCTTCTGTAAACATTGTTATGTCTTCATATTCAATTGCATGTCCCAGATCTTTTTGGTTTTTTACTGTCATTTCTCCAACTCTAAAGAAACCAAAAAATGCTAAAGTGTAGGCGGCTTGAAACAGTTTGCATTCATAGTAGTTTGTACAAACCAAGTGCAAACTTTGTAGTATTTGATTTAATATATTTGATGTAATTGGCAGTCTGGCATCATTTTTCTTGACCTTTCTTCTGAATCCTTCTAAGAGTTTCTTAACCAGAAAGCTTTGAGTTTCATCCTTATTGTTTTGAATTTTTAGTTTGTAAGAAATAGCTGAAATGTAAGTTCTAGCTGTTGCCACTGAGAGATGTTTTGCTGACATATAACCTATAAATAGAACTATTTGCTCTAACGTAGGGGGCCATATTTTGCTAAGGTTTAGGGAATCCTGGAATTCCTCAAAGCATCTTAGTCCCTGGTTGTATGTTTCCTGAGTATTTGGGGCTGTTGCTAGATGTAACAAGTTGTTTACTTCATTTCTAACATCAACTGCTGAAATTCTACTGGTATTTTTTCTGGTATCTTGTTTGCTTGTGGAGCCAATTCCTGAAATGTTTTAAACTGTTTACGTGACAGTGCATCTGCGATACTATTTTGTGTACCTGCTATATGTTTTGCCTTGAATACTATGTTGTTTTTTAACAGTATAAGGACCAACTTTCTTATCAAAAACATGATTCTTTTTTATTTTGATGTTTGTTTGTTAATAATTGACACCAGTGCATTGTTGTCAATGTACATTATGATCCTCTTGTTCTTAAAGAGCATTTCGCCCCATATGTAAATAGCTAATACAATGGGCACCAGCTCCAAAAATGACATTTCTTTAAAAATACCTAAATCCCATTTTGTTGGCCAAGGCCAGAAAACCCATCTACCTTCCCAGTATGCCCCACATCCCAAATCTGGATTGCCTGTACTATCTGTAAACAATTTCATATTTTCGTTACTCAGCCAATCACTCTCATGCAAGAGTCTAACACCATTGAACTGTTCTAAAAAAAAGTAACCAAGTTTTAACATCTTCCCTAAACTCATTTGTGATTTTGATATGATGATGAGCTTTTGTCACCCCACAAGTAGCATCATAAAACCTTCTGTTGAATGCTCTTGCATTTGGCACACCTTTGCTGAAAAAAATTAAGCTTCCAACTATGCTTTGTACTTCTTGTAACTGTAATGACTTTTTAATAAGGGCCATATTTAGCATAGATTTCAACTGTTTTACCTTTTCTAGAGGAATTTGTACAACCATATCAACCGTATTTATTTCTAAACCTAAAAATATAATGCTTGTAGATGGCCCTACTGTTTTTTTCATTTGCTAACGGTACACCCACCAAACTGCACAAATTCTGAAACTCTTCCATTAAATGTGAACATTCTTGAGTACCTACTCTTCCAATAAATAAGAAATCATCCAGATAATGATAAATCGTGTCAATACCTGTCTGTTTCTGTAGTTGCCAGTGTAAAAATGTTGAAAACTTTTCAAACAGATTACATGACATTGCACAACCCATTGGTAAACATTTGTCAATGTAATATTTACCTTGAAATTTGAAACCTAGCAAATCAAAATCACCAGGATGGATTATCATTAGTCTAAATGCAGATTTTATATCCATCTTAGCCAGCAATGTTCCTGTTCCCAACCTAGCTACTGTTTCTAAAACCTGATCTAAAGATGTATAAGCTACTGTACATTCTTGGGGATCTATGTAGTGATTAACACCGTTATTTTCTGGAAAAGATAGATGTGTAATTAATCGCCACATTCCCTCTTTTTTTGGTACAATGCCTATTGGCGATATTTTTAAATTTGATATTGGTTTATTTGAATATGGTCCCCCTATCCTTCCTTTTTCTACTTCATTATCTATTTTTTCTTTTGCTCTCTCAGGGTGTTTTTTGACTGATGTAAGATTATCTGATTCACTCCCTATTCTTGGCCCTTTGTACCCTAAGCTGAATCCAAATCTAAATCCTTGCAAAAGCTCTAAAGCTATATTTTTTTTAGGATAACTGTGTAACAATGATTCTAAATTGTTTATATCTATAGGGGTGGTCCCAAGCTTCCATACTTTAGAAAGTTCCCCTTTGACCTCTGAATTGAGACCCCCCTCTTCCTCTTGTGTTTTGGTACTGACCCCTTGAAAATCTGTAATTTCCCTGTCCACGAAAATTACTAAAACCTTCCCCTTGTGTGCTGATGTTTTTTGATTGACAATTGTTGATAGGATGTTGACCCCCACACTTGATACATACATGCAAATATGCACAGGGTGATCTGAAGCATGAACCTTGGTAGTTGTAATTGTAGCATTTTTTACTCTGACTCTGGTAAGTTGGAACAGCAGACAGAGTTTTAACAGCAGGTAAAACAAACATCAACCATAATTCTGAATCAACCTCACCCCATGGTTTTGTAGGGTTCTTTGCCATTTTTAATCTGAATTGTTGGTCATACTCTTTAAATCCAAGATTTCCTGACCTAGATGCTGCTAACCTAACATCATTCATGTATTTCAAAATTTCTAATGTTTTTGCCGGATGTGCTTCTAAATAAATACTGCAAAAAATTATAAATGCATCCGTCCATTGTTCAATGTTGTTGATTTTTTTAGAATTTTTCTCGGATGTTTGTAATTCCCCATTCACCATTACAATTGTTTGTTTTTGTGGCTCATTAGAATTAATCAACAGTTTTGCCAATTCTACATACTGACCACTGACTATTTTGTTTTTAATTTCTTGTGAAACATTAAGTCCAATGACATTGTTGTAACTGTTGACCATATTTGGTATATCTATGCCCTGTGTACCTCGAATGGTTTCCCTGGAATTCTCCATGCGGAATCCCGATGGTTCATCTCTGGGTGATACATCCATTTCTCCCTCAAATCCGTTATTTGTTGATGTCTCCATTGTCGTCTGCTCTTGAAATTCAACTGGTCCTTCCACATTTTTATTTGTTCGCCCCTTTCTCATAACATCACCTCCCTTCTTCTTTTTCGCCCTCGTTGATTTTTCTTTTGGCATGTTTTTTCTACAATTTAACTTATTTTCCGTAGCTTCTGAATCTTATAAAAAATTAAAATGTTGTCTCGACTGTTATCTCACCGTTCTCCCGAAATTGCCTCGTCATAAAAGGAAATGCTATTCTATTTGCCAACTTATTTCCGGTAGGATTCCGGAATAGTGTTTCCGAAAAAATCCTCAGAAATAAAATATATTTAAGTCTGGCTAAAATAAATGGATTTATAGTTAATTCTATAAATCTTATTATGTAAGGTTGTACAAATGTAGAAAATTCAAAACATTTACTCTTTGAGTGCAACAATGCCCTCAAATGGAAATGGAAATACAAGGCACACACAGTACAAATACATAATATATACACTGGAGAACATTCACATGAACGTGCACACATATATAAATAAAAGTACAAACAGATAGGCTGAGAAAAGGTTCGATATATGTACACATACATATGCACATATACACACATATAGAATGAGTAAACGAAAAGAAAAAGAAAAAAAATGAAAGAAAACAAACAAATGAAATAAAAACTGAAAAATGTTTATACAATTTGAAAGAGGAAGAAAGAAAAGTAAGGATATATGATAAACAACAGATAAAAAGGGGGAAGAAAACGGGCCGGTACCGGTAAAAGGGGAAAACAAAATAATAAAAATAGAATATTGCAAAATTGACATAATATGAGATGCTAAAAAGAACCTATTAGCTTCCAAGATATACTTTTGAACAATTTCAAAAATATTTCCATTGTCTTTATTACTTAAACATTTTTTTCACCACATAAAAGTAAATTCAGTTTTAAAGGAAAAGAAAGTTGCATTTCATTGATGGACGAGATTACCGCAGTTCTATGGTCAGCAAACTTACGACATGCATTTGAAGAAGAAATGAAAGAACCCTCAGTATGGCGGCCATACCTATGACAAGTAGTACTATCTCGTAAGAAGTGAGATTTAAGACCTGCGTTTAAATTACTTGCATTGTTTCTTAGTTGACAGTACACAATGTTACCTTTGCGTTTACCAATATCAAAAACTTTATTGGGTTGTAAGCAGTAGAATTTCTTTAAGGCATTTTTGAATGATGCAAGTGAGGGAATATTTCTATTGTGTATTGGCAGATCATTTTTTTTTTATATTTATACATTGTAATAAGATGATATACTTGAAGGGGACAGTCCTTCAAGATAAACAGGTCAGGGGCACAAACCTAGACACTGAATTATGTGACCCCTAACTATAAGTATGATATATGCAAGAGCTTGTTCTGGGTATAGTCAGTTTTTAAATCGAGGTAAGCTACTGACAAACAAGTTGATGGTACAGGGATTTCAACAGTCTCGATTGAAGTCAGCATTTCGCAAATTCTATGGTCGTTATAACGATCTAGTTCGTCAATACAACCTCGCATTGGGTCAAATGCTGTCTGACGTGTTTCATACTGATTGTAAAGCCGTTCTTGGCACACTGATTTTGACTGCGGATAACTCCGTTTACCTGATCAGGATATGGGGCTCACGGCGGGTGTGACCGGTCAACAGGGGATGCTTACTCCTCCTAGGCACCTGATCCCACCTCTGGTGTGTCCTGGGGTCCGTGTTTGCCCAACTATCTATTTTGTATTGCTTGTAGGAGTTATGAGATTGATCACTGTTCGTTATCTTCACCTTGCATAATATTGTACAATATTATTATTAGTATCCTTTTATTTCTAAATATGGATGTACATGAATTATATGAACAAAATGCCTTTCTAATCCAGGCCGGAGGGTGGGGTGGTGGCACCCCAGGTGAACCCTTAAGGGATATCTTCGGATATTTTACCCCGAAACCAGAATTATGTGCTTAATAAAATCATTGTCAACTGGGAAAAAGTCTTTAGCTGTTTCCACGCGTGATCTGGGCATTTAGAATTTGTCCCCGTTATACAAATCAAGAAAAAAAAACATTTTCTATTGTTTGTTTGTTGGGTTTTTTTATTTTTATTATTATTATTATTTTTTTTTTTTTGGTGACTCAGCTAATCTTACACTAAGTATTTAAAATGTGTACTTAAAAATGTTCCCCCTCTACATCAAAGCAGTTTTATAAATTGTCAATACTCGTCTTCGCTCAAGGCATCGTAATATTGTTTGATGCTCAGCAAGTTTCTCTCCGGCGAAGAGGGTGCATAGAAAATTAGTTACCTAGCGAGAAAACAACAACACATTCTTATACTTATACCAAGTAACATACAGTCCGATCAAGATTTTGTACAGTGTACAATTATGTATAGCAAGATCTGATGTAAACACATGTTCGTATATGCACTACATATTTTTTCTCCGAAGAAAGTAACTCGCTATATTTAAATATAAAGTTAGCGCAAGTAGTTTTTGTTTATTAGTTTTCTAATTCAAAATGTAACGAATGAAAGCGGATACGTTAAAAATTTTAACTTTGTGTGTTGTTTATTTTATTCCTTTTGATGTGTTATACCACACATTGTGATTTTTAACAAGTAATTTGGATATATAAACAGCGCTATTTATGACGTAACGTCGCTATGTTACTAAATGTAAAGCTTCTGAAAATTTGAAATGAAAGCGCTAAAGCTTTACTAAACGTTTTCGTGTATCTTTTATTTTTTACCTATATATATATATATATATATATATATATATATATATATATATATATAATCCAAAATATAAGTAAATATCCACACAAGTAATAGTATAATAAAGAAAAATTAGAACGGCGAAAATAACTCAACCGGTTTCATTTTCAATTTTCAAGAGTTATGACATTATTGCTTTGCTACACATTATAGATTTTGTGTATCTATAATGTGTAACAAAGCAATAATGTCATAACTCTTGAAAATTGAAAATGAAACCAGTTGAGTTGTTTTCGGCGTTCTAATTTTTCTTTATTATAGCGAGCGCAGCGAGCCAGCGCGGAGCGCTGGCTCGTACTGCGAGCTCTAATGACTAGAGCGCGGGAAATAATCCGAGCTAAATCTCAACCTCTAACAAGAATTTTTTTTTGACGCCAATCCCAGAAGTCCCCCGTATAAAATGGCGGATGGTTCGATTCGTAAAATAATAATTTAAAAAAATCTTTGAAGTATTACAAACCTTTCTTATTTGAAAGGAAAGGATAAAAATCATATTCTTCCCCCTTTCTTTTTCTTTTTAAAATATTGTCTAAAGAAATGTAAACAGTCACGTCACAACTACCAGGCTACGTCACAACACGCTCGTTGCATTTCCCGCAAAACTGGTTCCTACATTGGCGAGAAGAGCAAGACAGTAATCCTACTTATTATATACTTTCAATTTCATCACTTCTTTTTTTTTTAAAAGTTTGCGGGCATATATCACACGATATATGCCCGGAAACATTCCGGCCCGCAAACATTACGTCACAATCAAATTTCTACTTCGTTAATTTTCAAATTTTTCGTATTTTTCATCTTTTACTCAGTTAAACCGATAAAGTTATTGTTAAAAATAAAATTATTGTTAGTTTCTAAATGAAATTGAAAGTATATAATAAAAAGGTTATAGACTTTGTATGGGAAATATGACGACCTCGTTTTTTGTCGCGAACGGACCTCGCAAGCTCGGTCCATCTACGCGCCAAAAAACTCGGTCGTCATATTTTCCCATACAAAGTCTATAACCTATAAGTATTGACAGTGAACCAGATCAGTTTTCCTTGTTTTCAATATAAATTTTTTGAAAATGTATTCAGATATGCTGCGCTCGCCCCAACGGTCACACCGTAATCATATTATATATATATATGTGTGTGTGTGTGTGTGTGTGTGTGTGTGTTAACTACCTTGAAACCTGACGGAATCGATGCAATATGATAAGCACAGATTTATGTTTGTTCTAGTATGCCTACGGAATATAAAGCACATTTAAACAATGTTACAAATGTACCCAGAGTAGAATCTAAAGATAATTATTATACCTCAGTATGAGAATTCTATGCAACGCGTAATCTGATTGGTCTAGACGGTCACGTGCCAGGGAGGACAAAACTTCATATCTCCCTCTCAAACATCATATCTCCCTATCATATTTCCCCTTGGGTAGCTTCGTGCATTTTCCATGAATTTAACGTCAAAGTAGACGAAGTGTATTATGACGTCACAATAAGTGCGAGTCATTCTACTTTCATAGTTCGTAAGGCACAAAATATGCGGGTCTCTGATATACATATTTTGGTTGATACAAAAACAAGCAAGTAAATCAGCATTCAAGGAGAATGGAAATACAAAAACTGGTTATCATATCACTGTATTTCGCTGTTTGTATCTTCTAATACGTTGACGGCGCGGTGTTACTGCTAGGGCAATCTCAGCTACATATATGTACAATGTATAGATGGGTAAATTCCAATCTCAAATACAATTTTGTGGTTTTGCTTTGTTTCGGTATAATAAACAATTTATTGCATGAATGTTCGGGAGATATGAAGATTTATTCACCCTCGGGGAATATGATTTTTCTTGGGTGAATAAATCTTCATATCTCCCTCACTATCATGCAATAAATGTATAATATTGATAAATCTAAAATATTGATATTTAATTAATGGAAGCAAAAAGAAAATTTGCAATTTAATTATGATGACAGATTAATTGAACTAGTTACAAATTTCAAATATTTGGGAATAATATTAAGTAAATCTGGTTCATTTAAAATGACAAAACACGGAATAATTGAAAAAGCAACAAAAGCATTGCATGAAGTTTTGAAAAGAGGAAGATTACAGAATTTATCAGCACAGTGCCAACTTGATTTATTCGATAAGATTGTACAACCTATGTTGTTATACCGATGTGCAGTCTGGGGATTTTCCAATAATGCAATTATAGAAAGAGTTCATCTCAAGTTTTGCAAGCTTTTACTACATTTAAAACAATCAACACCAGATTTCATGATGTATGGTGAACTTATTCGATACCTCATGGAAATCCAAATTAAAAAGCGAATAATATCCTACTGGTCAAAATCAATTCGTGGAAAAGAAACAAAGATTGCAAATTCGCTTTATAAATTAGAATTTATCATAAATCAAGAGATAAAAGGCAAAATCGATTGGATTGAAAATATCAAAAATATTTTGAACTCTTGCGGACTTTCTAATATTTGGTTTTATTAAACCCCATGTAATGCAAGGTGGATAAAAGCTAAAGTAAAACTAACATTAATTGATCATTTCAAACAAAATTGGCACTCTACGCTTCAAATTTCACCAGAAGCATTAAACTACAGGATTTATAAAGAGGAACTGAAATTTGAGAATTATCTTAATTTATTATCAAAAAATGATGCGATTACATTCTATAGATTTCGAACATGCAATAACCATCTACCGATTGACAACGGGCGTTGGATTAACATACCAAGAAAGGATAGAAGATGTACACACTGTAATGTACAAGAAATTGGAAATGAATTTCATTATCTACTCAACTGTATTGCAATACAAGAACAAAGAATGAAATTTAATCTTAATCACCGAAACATATAAAAAAAAAAAAAAAACATCTTTACTTTTAAACAGATCATGTCTAACAATAAATACTGTATTTTTGAGAAAATAAATAAGATGTGTATCCCTACCTAGAATGCCCATACTTCACATTAATAATAACACAGATTGTTTTTTGCCTAACTTGATAAATACTATATTACACGCATGTATTATTTACTATTCAATAAATTGATTAACATACAGGACGGAACTAGGATGTACATGTTCAACCGCTCAGTACTCTTCACTCTCGTCCACATCCCGGTATCAATACCATTATAATAATTATCTACTTGACACGTCCTCGTCCACAAATCAATATAATTATGATAATTATCTAATTACAACGCAAAGTCCACATATCAATATAATTATGATAATTATCTAAAATGCATTATAAGTTTAATGGTTCTCGCAGTTTTATTTGATAAAAGGGTCCCTAAGAGTGGAAATTTGTACAGTCTATCAGAAAATGACTTTTATCTTTAAACTGTTAAACAGCATTTTAAAAACACGTTTTACACGCAGTTGTCTTTTATATACCAGTTACAAGGGACGACTACTTGACTTGTTGACTAGTTTTTCTCCCTTTTTTGTGTGTTTGTTTGTTTGTTGTTGAATATATTTCTATTTCATTCTAAAATCATTGTATGCATGTTAAATTCTTTATCCTCCAATATACCGTGGCGGTGCGTGGAATGACGATTTCCAAATACAAAGATCCGCTTGCGAAATAGGTCACGAGTGAATTACTTCACCTGTACGGTATTTATTTCGATTGGCCCACTTCCGAAGAAAACACAGACCGGCACACAGGTGGAAAACAAACGAGCAGGTAAGTCATTTGAAACGAACACCGCGTATTTTAACTTCCGAAATACATTTAAGTTCACACATTTTTGAAATGTAGAGGAGGACAGCGATAACCGTGAAGATGATAATTTGCGCGTTTTGAACGATTAAATTACAAGTTGTCCAAGGTCAGCGCTGAGAATAGCCATTATTGACATATAATGGCTGTTTGGATTGATGATCATGAAGTGAAAGTAGAAAGTAGAAATAACGTGTGTGTGTGTGAATAGAAAGCGGTTCTGATTAATTAATATTGTTTGAAATAAAAGAACACAGTCGATAATATATGTGTACAAAACTTCCACTGATAATATTTAACTTCCTGATTATCGCGTTATCGCTGTTATCTTCATGTTAAAGGAATGCTGGTTTTTCAAATGAAAACATACCGCAGAACACGTATTTCTTCTTACTGCGACGTATTTATTTCCTCTTTAGAAAAAAGCGTTTACAGTATAGTGTGATCTATTTTTAGAATGATCAAACAGAAACAATACGATTGGAAAGACAGCAATTTAGCTTTGTTTGGATCGGACACAGAGCGACAAGTGAAAAGTAAGTATAGTCATCAATTGCGAAATAATCGAGGTTACGCAATTCTTATACATGTAACAGGTGCGTGGAATTCAATGATGCATGTGGTATAGGTATCGTGTTTATTGTATGGAATAATTCCAGTTTGAGTAAGCTTTCCAGGAAAATATCCCCCACGTTTTTTCTGTAAGGGTTACGTGTTATATCAGTTTCCTGTAACATTATCTTGCACGGTTATTGATTAGACACGCAAATTATACCAAATTAAAGGAATTAAACGTGTTGAAATAAAGTATCAAGATATTAGATTATTACAGCATTGGGGTATAGGGATTTAGATAATCCTTCACTCTTGCGAACAAATGAGGCCGCGATTTATCATGATATTTTCTGAGACGGCAAGTGCATGCATCTTCTTAGCATGTACTCCTGTGAGCATTAAAGTACATCCAAATTAAATAAATAGATCCATGTTTATAAAATATCAATTGTTGAATTCGAAATTCATCCATGTGTTAAATTAGAAAAACATTTGGCAGGGAAGAATTTTTATAAATTTGATGTTGTAAACCCTAAATAAATATAATAGAATAAGGCCAGGACAGGTTTTAAACAACATGTCTACCATCTACAGGAATGACAGCCAAACTCTTCTCGATTTTATTTTCCGATATGCAAATAAAGACATAGTGGTAATCGTAGAGAATGGGAGGAGTGTGTGCTTTACGTACCACCGAGGATTTATCATGTATCATATATATTGCAATGTAAGCTGTTGGTAGAGTTCGACCTACATGGTACCAGAGAGAGAGAGAGAGAGAGAGAGAGAATTTTTCACTCATATTGAGACGTCACTAGCTGTCAGTGCAGTGTCATGAAGACCCATGCTTAGCGCTCTGGGCGGTAGGCTAACAGTATTTTTTTTTAACGTGCCAACACCTGCTGCGACCTCCGTTTGAGGTCATATCCGAAAGACCGGTGATTTTCACTTCTTAATGCCGAGCGTTTGGTACTATATAACATATGTCTACGTTTTATGTTGGGCTTGGTCATGACACGAACGGGAATCAAACTCACAAGCCTTCTGTTTCGAAAATGATGGACGAGTGCCTCCCCTACCCACCCCCACGATTTAAGAAATATAAGTTTGAGCAATATATTATGTAAATTTAGGTAGCCATTGTAGGCAAATTACATGTACTATTAAAATTAATCAAATACTCCTCCGGCTGCCCCCCCCCCCCCCCCCCCCCTCCTTCCTTTTTAAAACAAATGCTGATATCACGTGTCTAAATGATCCATGATGTTATAATACATTAACAACTACGTGAGCCTGGATGCAGTGAACCACGTGGCGGTCATACATTGTGTATTGAAATGGTGGTTCTATTGACGAGATGACAGCGTAAATCGAACTATTTTAAATGGACTATTTGAAATATTGTCATAAGAATATCGGCGGTAGTTTAACTGCACACGGAACGTCAGCGAACTGGGATATCGATTTCATCGTGAAATGGAGACTGAAGTATTTATAGAGCACGTAGCTTCCGTGTTGCCCCAACTGATTAATGCTGCATGTATTTGTGTAGCTGTAAAATGCCGTGTATGGTAAAAAAGCCTTGTATTAGGTATATACTGACAGGTGCGAAAGGGGTCAGGGGGGGGGGGGGGGGGTTAGGGTCTGACCATGGGTAGAATTCCAGATATCACGGGGATTTTCATCGAATTGACGGTATTTAGAAATACAATATGGGCTTTAGGTAGTCCCAGATACAGCCGTTTCACACAATTGTGTCCTGCATTATTGACGCTTTAAATAATGCTTTAAACTTCACGTTATGTAGTGTTTATTTTCAAACACCGGAATAATCATACCAATTAACACCTCCATTAATATTGGGAAAAAATCGAACATGAATTAATTTCATAGTACGTTAGCTTGAAAACTGTTGATACTGTAACATTCTGAAGCTTGAATTCAACACTTTGTATAAAGAAGATGAGCGATGAAGGCGAGAAAAGTGTGTACGAGTGGTTGAATCTAAATGACAGAATATTTTCACTGTCAAAAAGAGACAGAATTTGTCAGTTAGTTTTAAAGTGTATATATTTACCGTTGTTTTGAAAATGAGACACCCGAACAATTAGATTATTTACGTAAGACATTGGGATGTGAAATGAGAACACTGTCAAAATTGTTAGATCTGATCATTTTATAAATGTAGTTGTTAGATCTGATCATTTTATACATGTAGTTGAGTTTGCTAAATGTTCAATGTACATGTATGTGTGGGTAGACTCTCTTTTTTGTAGTGGATTAGACAAACTAAAAAAAAAACGTACATTATTTCAGTTCTCAAAAAGATGGAGCAATGGCACACTATAGATGAAAGATGTAACAATCTAATGTAAAATAATAGCAAATAATAATAAAACATAATCCAATTCCTATATACATTGAAAAAGTATACCATTTATGATTTAAATCACACGAATATTGTCAGAAAGTTGGCCGAGTGGTCTTAACCACGGGACACAATGGTGATTTATAAGATGATTTAGGGTAATGAGTTCGATACCTCTAAAGTCTTTTATTTTCATTATTTTTGGTGGCTAGCATATTCTGTTTCATCACCTTTTTTTTTATATCTATATTGTCAAACAAAAATTGTCACACATCAGTCAATCAATAAGAAAACACGTTAATACTGGACATTTCCCTGGCTTTGTTTGCACACATTTTTTTAAGCACTGCTAATACAAATTAAAGCCGCAGACCCGTATGCAGAATGTTTGCGTTTCGTATTATTTCTATTATTCTACATGCTTTTTGCATTGGAAGTAAACATTGACAGATTGAATCCCTACCAGTAGTTTTAGATTGAAACAGCAAGAAATTATGCACTGCCTATCAATGTACCCATTTGAGTAATTCAATACATATATAATTATTATACTGGCTTATTTTATGATTATGTCATGTAAAGTATATATACATACTGTATTTCTTGTTTTCATTTCAACAGAGGAATCTGCACAACAGGAAAAAGCTTGGAAGAAAGCGGGGCAGAAGTGTGGATTACAAATATGGCGGATCGTGGTAAGAGGGAGAGAGAGAGAGATAGAGAGAGAGTAATACGGATGTGACTCATTGCATGTACAAGTGTGCAATAAGGCGGATTCTGCCAGAAAATGTGATATTCGTGGCTACTAGAACAGGGATTCTGGTACGATGATGATGCTATATGTCACACCTATTGAAAGTACATGATATGTTGTTCAAATATTCTGTATCACTCCTTATTGTTACACAAACTTTTCAATTTCATTTAAAAAAATTTAATCTTGACTTCTGAACTTCAAATAAGTCAACTGAGCATATGAAAAAAATTAGCAAACACCCACTGCACAAAGCATATGCTACTTGTCTGATATGTGTATATATATATAATTGTGTGTATGTGATATTCAGGTTATGGAAAAGGCCAATAAACATTGTATACCATGTATGTTAAAATTAAAGCTCAAATGTCTTTATTTACATATTATTTATCAAGCATATCTCTTGAAAAAATATCTTCAAAATATTCAAATTTATGAGAGAACACGTAAAAATAACCATCAATTATAATGCCAGGGTGTAGGCTCCAGGAGGGGGGGGGGGGGGGTAAGGGATGGGATGAAGCTGAAGACAGTGCACTTTTAAATAATCACGGTGTGATTCGTGTACAGGATGAAAAACACGGTGTGATTCATCTACAAGGTGAAATAAACATGATGTGTTTCATGTACAAGGTAAAAAAAAAAAACCCATGTGATTCGTGTACAGGATGACATAAACATGATGCGATTTGTGTACAGGATGACATAAACATGATGTGATTCGTGCACAGGGTGACATAAACAAGATGGGATTCGTGTACAGGGTGACATAAACAAGATGTGATTCGTGCACAGGGTGACATAAACATGATGTGATTCGTGTACAGGGTGACATAAACATGATGTGATTCGTGTACAGGGTGACATAAACAAGATGGGATTCGTGTACAGGTGACATAAACATGATGTGATTCGTGTACAGGGTGACATAAACAAGATGGGATTCGTGTACAGGGTGACATAAACATGTGATTCGTGCACAGGGTGACATAAACATGATGTGATTCGTGTACAGGGTGACATAAACATGATGTGATTCGTGTACAGGGTGACATAAACAAGATGGGATTCGTGTAAAGGGTGACATAAACATGTGATTCGTGCACAGGGTGACATAAACATGATGTGATTCGTGCACAGGGTGACATAAACATGATGTGATTCGTGTACAGGGTGACATAAACATGATGTGATTCGTGCACAGGGTGACATAAACAAGATGGGATTCGTGTACAGGTGACATAAACATGATGTGATTCGTGCACAGGGTGACATAAACATGATGTGATTCGTGTACAGGGTGACATAAACATGATGTGATTCGTGTACAGGGTGACATAAACAAGATGGGATTCGTGTACAGGGTGACATAAACAAGATGGGATTCGTGTACAGGGTGACATAAACAAGATGGGATTCGTGTACAGGGTGACATAAACACGGTGTGATTTTCGTATAGCATGAAATAGATATGGTGTGATTCGTGTACAGGGTGAAATAGACACCGTGTGATTTTTGTTTTACATATGAGTGACATGTAGGTTTAGGTATTTTGATATGTGAATTATAGATTAAAAATATTTTTTGTAGAAATTTAAAGTGAAAGAATGGCCCGTTGATGATTATGGAAAATTTTTTGATGGTGACTCTTACATCATTCTCAATGTAAGTTTTCTGTTTGCATTGTAACCAATCATTATATATTTATGTCATTTTTGTTTCCAATATAACCAATCATCATATTACTTACATCATTTTTGTTTCTATTGTAACCAATCATCGTATTGCTTACATAATTTTCTGTTTTCAGTGCAACCAATCTTCGTATTGCTTATATCATTGTCTGTTTCTATTGTAACCAATCATCGTATATTTCTTACATCATTTTCTATTTCCAGTGTAACCAGTCATCATCTTGTTTATATTATGCACAGTTGATACACCTATAGGTTTGGGGGGAAATCATGTTCATTAAAAGTACTGAAAATTGGTGGCATCCTTTTTATGGGGAAAATCTAATTTTTGTTGATCGGTTGATTATGCTAAATAATAAGGGAATGCTTACTCCTCCTCGGTACCTGATCCCACCTCTGGTGTGTCCAGAGGTCCGTGTTTGCCCAACTATCTATTTTGTATTGCTTATAGGAGTTGTGAGATTGATCATTGTTCGTTATCTTTGCCTTTCATGAACATCGTTTAGCCTATGCTGAAAATGGATATTATGAAAATATCAGTCAGTGCGTTGCATCTACAAAATGACACATAATGAAATGCTTTTAAGTTGATTTTGTGGAGAAATCTAACACATACCATGGTCATTATAAATGTCAAGTCAATATAAACATATCTAACATGGTGATAGGCAACTGGAACGTTAAGAAAGACAATAGATTTACGTGTATGTGTAAAAAGTTCAGTATATCTGAAAATAACACAGGAAGAAAAGGGGAGAAATGTAAGGAAATTTAATCTCTCTCTCTCTCTCTCTCTCTCTCTCTCTCTCTCTCTCTCTCCAGCCACACCCTTCCAGACAGCCTCTCATGACTTTTACAGCAACTTTGAATGTACATGTATCCTTTATTGTATAATAGAAAACAGTATGTACATAAGGAAACCACCATTGTTTTATAACCGGTGCATTTCTAAATACAATGTACATGTTGCATACACAAAGGGACTTTATCCACTTTGGTAACAGATGCCCACTAATTATCCTGGTTATAGAGTTTCCACCATTAGAAGAGAGATTTCATTATCGACATGTGTTCACTCACACGGTACTATCTCTATATCATTTACATCAAAATATTTTTTTTTTTAAAAACGTTAAAAAATTCATATAAACATCGAAGCTTGTTATTCAAGCATGAAAAAGCCCTTCATATATTGTTAGTGTTTAGTGTAACATGCAGGGTTATTGGTCTCGTTTGGACATCTAGTAAACTTTGTACATCTGTTAAGGGATTCTAATTCAGCAGTTTGTCTTTTGATAACACTACTAGTGTATATGAAGTAATATGGATAAAGCAGAGTTGTGTTTCTTGACGCATTACAATGATTTGGCTCTTTGGTCATATCCATTTAAAGTCAGCATTTCGATGATTCCAAACATGCACTATGACCTTTATTCGTCTTTTGAAATTAAGTTACAAGTGAAACTGAAAGGTTCTATGATTTTGCAAGAAAAATACGGTCTGGGGCTGCTGTTGAAAGCAAGATTTCCTAATAGTATAATGAATCGTCTGATAATACTTATTTAAATTTCCATTCTTTTAACTTTACAAAATGCTCTGGTGGACTTAATTAAATTACTCCTCCGAGACGTCTCACCTGATTTCCACCTGGAGTTTCCAGGGGTCCGTGTTTGCAGTTCTCGGTTTTGTATAGAATACTCAGGGTATACACTTGATGTATACAATTGATAGGGGTTTAACCTGATCTTAGTTTTGTATAGAATACTCAGGGTATACACTTGATAGGAATTTGGAGGTTGATTCCTGTTTGCTTTCATTACATCATTCATCACATTGAGTTCTTAATTTCATTCTCTTTTTAATTGTATTGTGAACTATAATCACATTTTTTTTATATCCCTTCAAGATAATATATTTGAGAATCAAATTGATGATTTTACATAACATAAAACAATGTTATATGTATGTATTTTGATAAGTAGGATGCCAAACTATTATATTCTAGGTATTAGAGTTAATGGACGGAACCATCAAAATCAGATAATCGGAGATTATTAAGTGGCATATAAGTTTTGATCTGTCCGTCTGTTTGTCTGACAACTTAATTAATTTTGGTCATAACTTTTGAATGGATGGTGATAGGACTTTTATATTTCACATTAAAATTTTGTATTCCTTCGTGATCGTGACCTTGCAAGTTTGACTTACTTTTAAAAAACTTTAACTTAAGCAATAACTTTCGAATTCTTATTAATAGAGATTTTATATTTCACATGAAGCGAAAAATAGATTTTCTAAGTTGCTAAAACTTGCAACCATCTTTCTTCGAATCTTTGATTTAATTCTAAGTACCTTACGCATGCATATACATATTTGATCCGCTCACCTAGATTGTTATAGAAAATACTGATTCAAATATAGTTTCTTGCCAAATGATGTGCCCCCTTGGGCATATGCATGTATAAACATTCCAAATAAAATACAAAATAGTTGATCAACAACTAAAGGTACCAATTAGGGACGATGCATAGGGAACATATCATAAATAATTCTAAATTGAAAATATACAGAGGGTCACGTTCTGATGAAAAAGTGCAAAGGATTGTCATGGAATTATTTGGGCAAATCAGAGCACACCAAACAGGGGTGATATATTTTAAGATGATTTATTTTTTGTGTTTTCTGATACATCTCATTGTTCTATCATATTTCCATACACCATTATTATATAGGACCATTATACCGCAATGTCCGGTAAGTCCTTTTTGTGCAATACTGTTATAATGTCTCTAAATGTGCTATATTTTTTTTTATTATCAGACTTACAAGGACGAATCATCAGAGGCAATACTTTACGACGTTCATTTCTGGATCGGAAAATACAGCACACAGGTAACTTCCGCTATGATACACAAAATCGATTCTGATTACATTATGGGCACGTGACGCCCTGCATGATAGGATACAGTGCAGCTGGGCTGTTTATACTATATAGGGACCTATTTTCACAGTAACAATGTATTTTTGTTATTCCATGTTGTATCATTTAGTTGTAGATAGTAATGATGGTCTTGGGTACATGTAGTATATAGTAGATACATTACTTGTTAGTCTATGAAAACCTGTGGGATAGAATAGAATACACATATGGGACAGAATAGATTATATGGGACAGAATATAATATATGGGACAGGATAGAATATATGGGGCAGAATAGGATATATGGGACAAAATATAATATATGGGACAGGATAGAATATATGGAACAGGATAGAATAGATGGGACAGGATATAATAGATGGGACAGAATATAATATATGGGACAGAATATAATATATGTGACAGGATAGAATATATGGGACAGAATAAAACTTATATTAGGTTCCACGTAAACTATACATCTTGCTCATCATGGGAATTGACTTACTTCTTTTTATTTCCTACTCTGCCTCAAATAGAATACGTACAGGAACCTAATACAATATGTACATGAACCTAATACAATATGTACATGAACCTAATACAATATGTACATGAACCTAATACAATATGTACATGAACCTAATAAACTTCAGCAATGCATGTCGGAGTCAGTAATGTCTTTCAGTAATACCATCATCTCACTGGTTAGTATAGTATCATCATCTCACTGGTTAGCAATATAATTATCTCACTGGTCAATAATATCATTATCTCATTGGTTAGTAATATCATTATCTCACTGGTTAGTAATATCATCATCTCACTGGTCAATAATATCATTATCTCACTGGTCAGTAATATCATTATCTCACTGGTCAGTAATATCATTATCTCACTGGTCAGTAATATCATCATCTCACTGGTCAGTAATATCATCATCTCACTGGTCAATAATATCATTATCTCACTGATCAGTAATATCATTATCTCACTGGTTAGTAACATCATTATCTCACTGGTTAGTAATGTCATTATCTCACTGGTCAGTAATATCATTATCTCACTGGTTAGTAATATAATTATCTCACTGGTCAATAATATCATTATCTCATTGGTTAGTAATATCATTATCTCACTGGTTAGTAATATCATTATCTCACTTGTCAGTAATATCATTATCTCACTGGTTAGTAATATCATCTCACTGGTCAATAATATCATTATCTCACTGGTCAGTAATATCATTATCTCACTGGTTAGTAATATCATTATCTCACTTGTCAGTAATATCATTATCTCACTGGTTAGTAATATCATCTCACTGGTCAATAATATCATTATCTCACTGGTCAGTAATATCATTATCTCATTGGTCAGTAATATCATTATCTCACTGGTTAGTAATATCATTATCTCACTGATCAATAATATCATTATCTCATTGGTTAGTAATATCATTATCTGACTGGTTAGTAATATCATTATCTCACTGGTCAATAATATCATTATCTCATTGGTCAGTAATATCATTATCTCATTGGTTAGTAATATCATTATCTCACGGGTTAGTAATATCATTATCTCACTGGTCAATAATATCATTATCTCACTGGTCAGTAATATCATCTCACTGGTCAGTAATATCATTATCTCATTGGTTAGTAATATCATTATCTCACTGGTTAGTAATATAATTATCTCACTTGTCAGTAATATCATTATCTCACTGGTCAGTAATATCATTATCTCACTGGTCAGTAATATCATTATCTCACTGGTCAGTAATATCATTATCGCACTGGTTAGTAATATCATCTCACTGGTCAGTAATATCATTATCGCACTGGTTAGTAATATCATCTCACTGGTCAGTAATATCATCATCTCACTGGTCAATAATATCATCATCTCACTGGTCAGTAATATCATATCTCACTGGTTAGTATAATATCATCATCTCACTGGTTAGTAATGTCATTATCTCACTGGTTAGTAATATCATCCTCTCACTGGTCAGTAATATCGTTATCTCACTGGTTAATAATATCATTATCTCACTGGTCAATAACATCATTATCTCACTGATTAGTAATTTCATTATCTCACTGGTCAGTAATATCATTATCTCACTGGTTAGTAATATCATTATCTCACTGGTTAGTAATATCATTATCTCACTGGTTAGTAATATCATTATATCACTGGTCAATAATATCATTATCTCACTGGTCAATAATATCATTATCTCACTGGTCAATAATATCATTATATCACTGGTTAATATAATATCATCATCTCACTTGTTAGTATAGTGTCATTGTCTCACTGGTTAATAGAGTTATCATTTCACTGGTTAATTGTGTTATTGTCTCACTGGTTAGTAATATCATCATCTCACTGGTTAGTATAATGTCATCATTTCACTGGTTAGTAACATCATTATCTCACTGGTTAGTAATGTCATTATCTCACTGGTTAGTAATATCATTATCTCACTGGTCAGTAATATCATTATCTCACTGGTTAGTAATATCATCTCACTGGTCAATAATATTATCTCACTGGTCAGTAATATCATCATCTCACTTGTTAGTATAGTGTCATTGTCTCACTGGTTAATAGAGTTATCATTTCACTGGTTAATTGTGTTATTGTCTCACTGGTTAGTAATATCATCATCTCACTGGTTAATATAATATCATCATTTCACTGGTTAATAGTGTCATCGTCTCACTGGTTAATAGTGTCATCGTCTCACTGGTTAATAGTGTCATCGTCTCACTGGTTAGTATAATATCATCATTTCACTGGTTAATAGTGTCATCGTCTCACTGGTTAATAGTGTCATCGTCTCACTGGTTAGTAATATCATCATCTCGCTGGTTGATAATGTCATCTCACTGGTTAATAGTGTCGTCATCTGAATGCTTAGTAATATCATCGTCTCACTGGTTAATAGTGTAATCGTCTCACTGGTTAATTATGTCATCGTCTCACTGGTTGATTATGTCATCGTTTCACTGGATAATAATGTCATCATCTCACTTGTTAACAGTGTC